>NC_077230.1:147277058-147519558 GCF_027887165.1 Monodelphis domestica
TTAGCATGCCTTAAAGTTGCTATTCAAAATATGATTGTACTTGGAAATGTGTTTCTACAAACACATGATGATAAATAGGCTTCATCTACTGGCTGAACTTTTAGATAGCTGATATAAGTAGCATTAGGGGATAGTCTATTCTGATATGATATTTTAATTTCTTATGTAATATTGCCTAGGCATCAGGGAAAGTAGCAGCAGTGCAAAAAAAAATTACAACATATAGTGTTACAGTTGAGTGAATTTTGTTACTTGATAGCTACAGAAGTAAATAAGCTAAATATTAAAGCCAGGCCAAGGTGCCATTCTAAATTCTTGATCTAGGCAAAGTTCCAATTGGTTTTTTTTGCCTAGTAAAGTGTGACAAGATTAGATTCAATGTACAATATTGGTTCATGATTTAAGAAAAAAAATCTTATGAATGATGGGTTTTCCCTTAGCTGATTTCAGTTTATCAGGCAACCCTGATGAAAACCACCAGAGGATTTGCATAGAGTGCTATCTGCACTATTTTATTTAAATGATCATATTTATATATCAGTGTTTGACTCATTTCTAGGTGTCATGGATCATGGATTATTCTGACCCACTGTAATAGTCAGGATCAATCCAACAGATAGACCTTATGAAGGTCAATAAGACTTAATTGCCTTCATGACATCAAAAGTTATCCAATGTATTGTTTCAGGTTGTCTTTTTTTCCCTGTATACATATTTTTATTTTGGTTTTCAATATCAGACTTCCTATAAAGACAGGCTGTTTTAAACCAGTGATGGTGAACCTTTTAGAAATCAAGTGTCCAAACTACAATCCTCACACCACAGGTGAACTACCCCCTTACCCTAGACAGGGGATAGAGGAAGCACTCCCATTGGGCTGCTGAGTAGAAGGATGAGTGATGGAAGAAATGTTTTAAGTCTATGGGATTCAATCTTTTCAGTCCCCTAAATGTTCTAAGTCCTTTGGATTGCCATGACATGAGCCCTTAAGGATTAATTGTGGAAAACAGTTATCTTTATTCTATTTAAATTGCTAACTTGAGAACCTACCTTTATTCAATTTTTGTCATTTCCTTACTTTACCTATGAAACCACATATCTATGATCAAAATTTTTATATGTTACTTCCCAGTATTATAAGTTGAAAGGAAAAATTCATATATGTTGGTTGTTGGTAATGATTTTATAAGTATAACTTCAGACATAACTTAAATATAAAAAAATCTATCAATTCATGTGCTGTTTTATGTATTTTAAAGATTTTCTTGGAAATAAATATTCTAACAGGTACAGAGTCTTCTTTTAAAATTGGAATTTAAAAGGAACTCTGTATTGGTCAGTAAGCTCTTGATACACAGTGACTATATTGTTATACTTCTGATAATCTATTCAGCAGCCTTAGCTATTAAGCCCTGTTTTACCTCTCATAATGGATAGGATATAGAAAGTGATTTTTGTAACTTGCTGCACTAGGGATATTATTTCTTCTGTAGTCACACCCTTGAATCACATAAAAAGATCTGATTTAGGATGGCTTGAAATCTCTGGCCACCTAGGGAGTATCATAGCATTTAGGTATAAAAAATAAATGAATACTCCTGAGATTTTAGGTTCTCTTAGGTATATCATTTCTTTTAAAACTCTTCAGCTTATTTTTCTTTAAAATTTTGTCTAAAGGGATATATTAAGTGAATCAATATTTAATAACATGAAAAATGCTCTATAATCAACACTACATGGAAGCTAACCTAAACTAATATTTTTTAAAAAGAGAAAATCAGGGTACTTTATTTTTACCTTTTGAAAAATTATGGAGAAAATTTAAATTAATGTGAATTTTATGAGTTTAAAAGTCTACTTGTATATAATTTATCTATCTTCAATATTCAAGCTTGCTTTCTGCTAATTCTCTTCAAAATGAGGTTAATCACTCAATACTATCAATCTATCTATACCTCTATCTATATATTTTAACCTCAAGTCATCCTGCAGTCTGATAAATTTGCAACAAGGATGAGTTAAATATTAATTGAAGTATTTGGAAAGCACTAAAAATCAGTAGATCAGTCTCTAACTTGGTCAAGATAGGGAAAAGATCTCAAATTTAATGAATCACTAGTGCTGAAAGCAGAACGTCATTTGCAAAAGAGTCTGGAAAGTTCCAATATGGTTTGAATCCATAAAATAAGTTAAGCAGTGACAGCTATTTCAATATCAGTGCTTTAATATAATTTCAGAGAAAACACTGGAATACTATGAGCTATAATTAAAAGAATAGCAGCCCAATTTTATAACAGCTAAGATATAAATTACAATTTCCCTTATTAATTTAATTGATTGATTTGTCCCAATGCATATGTAAGAGTTTTCAAAACCTTTCAGACCCCTGTGGTTCAATATAAATCTCAAAATATTAAAAGCATCTTGTAGGAAATTAGAAAGCAGATGAGACACTTCAGGACTCAAGATAATGTAAATGTGCACATTTTAAACCAGCATCAACACAATTACCCTCTGCCTACTCTTTTGTCTTTTAAATTTCACCTCCCTTATTTGTTTCATTGTATGGCAATTGCTTTCATATATCTTTTCTTTCTCATCTGTTTGTTGTAGTCTCTTTAACCTTAAAAAGAAATGTCCAAAAAAAATATTTAAGACTTCTCAAGGCACTGGATCAATGAAAGTTACAGATCTTTTAGACTGAATAAAAAGTGTCTGAAAATGACTATAAATACTTTACTCTTCAATAATTAACAAAATAATTCTTGGCACTATTTTCCTGTATTTTCTTCAATTGTCTTAAATCATATGCCTTGGGAAATTTTAATAATAATAATAATAATTATTATTATTATATTACTATAGTGCTCTAAGGTTTATAAATCACTATGTATATGTATACATAGATATACATAGATTCATTTTATCTTCATAATAACCCTATTAGATAGATTTTATTATACCTGTTTTATAAATAAAGATTAAGTGACCTGCCTAGGATTACATAATAAGTGTCTAAGGCAGGCATTGTCTTGAATTCAGACTTTTCATTACACCAAAAGATTTCTTGTATTTAGGAGACACAAGTTTGTGACTGCAGATGACATGACCGCTTGAATACCATTAATACTTTAAAAAAACTGAGTTGAAAGTATCAAAAGATAACAATAAATGTATCAAAAGAAAAATAAAAAAGAGGAAGGAAAGAGGGAAGGAAGGAAAGAAGGAAGAAAAACAAGAAAGATAAGGAAGGAAAGAAGAAGCAAAAGGGAAGGGGAAAGACAAATGGAAGGATAGAGGGAAGGAAAGAGGGAGAGAAAGAGGAGGAGAAGAGAGGAATAAGGAAGGAAACAGGGAGAGGAATGAAAGGGAACTTAGGGCAAGGATTCTGTTTAGTCCTTTTGCTTTAAATTCTTCAAAATATATGAAGGAGATATACAGAGAAATGCCTTCAAAAAAACTTCATTTATTTTTAAAATCTCAATTGTCATGTTGTCCTCTAAAATTTTTAACTAAGTGACCAAATGAAGTGTTAAACATTACACAAAATATGCTGCAGAGCCATAATTACTGCCATAGAAATGAAGAACAACTGCCAAAAGAACTAATATGTTTTGATTCAAAAGAAAATTTTAAGTAGATATTTTGCCCTAACATCATATATCCCTTACTCTGTTTATTTGCTTCAAATGTGTTATAATTATCATAATCATCTACTCGTTTGGAATGGGTGTGGACAAGAGGGTTTTCAATATGCATTTATTCTCTGGGTTTTATAACAAGTCTATTAGATTAATTGTCATGTTTATTTTACAGTTATATTTGCTTAAAATTCAAACATCCCACTGTATTCATTTATTTCCTGTTACTTTTAGAAAAACCTTTAATATTGTTTGTAAATAAGTTTCTTTTTAAATATGAAAAAAATTCTTCATAAATCTATTTCTAAAGTTTCCTTCGTTTGGCAGTTGTGATGAAAAAATTGATTTCTTAAAGTGAAGAGTCATTCTGAATCAAAGATAAACCTTATCTAGTAAAGTTTTACAATATTTGGTTAGTGACTATTCCGGTTTTCCTCCACACCAAAATTCACTTACTATTTGTAGAATAAGGCAGTTAGGATAGCATGAAATGTAGAGAAAATATAAAATATAAAGAAAGTCATTGGTGAATATAAGTCTTAAAAATAATACAGGGAATTTCATTTGATGCAGTATAAAAAAAGATTTCAGCCTTAAAAGTAGTAAAGGGGATGGGAGGCATGCCTACAAAATAATGAGACAGGTTTTATGTGTGCAGCTTCTGATAGTAGAGGAGTTGTCTTAGCAGGCACATATTGCAACACATTTCAACTTGCAACAATAGTACTTTCAAGGTCAGTCAGTTAGCCTGTGACAGCAGTCACAGTGAATAGAAGTTCATATTTTCCATGTTGGCATAAAAATTAGTAACCATTTCTATACAGAAAAAAATTAATATCAAATGTTTTGTAAGGTTAAAAAAATATGAGACACTTGACATATTTAGAGAAGTTAATAGGGATGTCAGAATGTCAAGAATGAAAATGTTTGACTAGTGCAAAAGATTTCCAGAAGGGAATGGTGTACAAAGTAGTCAGTCAGTTACCTATGCAACCAATAAAAATGTTGGAAAGGTCAGAGATTTGATTTGCTCAAATAAAAGATTAACCTGGAATGATAGCTGAGGGGTGATTTTGATAAAGAAACAAATTGATTCTAAAAGAAGGTAAACATGGACAATGATTCTATAAAAGAGTTTGCCCTATGCATTCTGTGGGATGTCTCAAAATAATAAAATTGAAATTCATTCTGTTTATTCAAGGGGAAATGAGCAAAGTAAAATAAAGTATTTTTTGAGGAAGACGATAACTCCATTATAAAACAGTGTTTCTAGTATGAACTGTGAAAGTTGTTCAACTATAGTACTCTTGGGATATAGCTAAGGGGGCCTGCTTTCAGTTTCACTGAAAGACAATATGAACATTTGCTTTTTTCAATCACTGGAATTAATAATGCAGAATTAATATGTCAAGGACAATATATAAGGCTTATGTATAAGCTCCCAGAGGGCAAGAACTGTTCTGCTTTTGTCTGTGTCCTTAGATCCTAATGGGATTATGTAGAAATTTTAAAACACCTAAGATATTCTACATGATACAGAGAGAGAAATGGAATCATTTATTGATGTCTTCACCTTGGCATTACATTGGATCAATTGCTTCCTAAAAGGTTTTATTTGTTTATTTATATATTTTACCATTTTGTCAACAAACATTTATTAAGCACTTAATATTTTCCAGGCACTGTGCTAAATTATGGAGATATAAAGGAAGGGAAAAAATCAGCTCTCAAGGAGTTCGTATTTTAATGAGCATGATAATATGACAATAATTATATCCCTACAAGACATACAAAAAGAAATTTAAAGATAATCTCAGAACATTCTAGCAGCTAAACCAGGAAAGGCCAATTGCTTTTATCTGGAAGTGGCACGTGAACCAAGAGTAATGGCACCAGGTAACCTAAGGGGACAGGTTGAGAAGGGAAACATTTCAAATAAAGTGCAAAGGCATAGTTAGGAAACAAAAACTAAACCATTATCAAAGTGTAGATTGTATGGAAGAGAATAAAATGCAGGAATATTGCTAAGGCAGGAAGGAACTAGGTTATGACAAGTTTTAAATGACAAAGTCTTTATAATTGATTTGGCAGGTAATGGGGGGGGCATCACAAGAATTTATTAAGTAGTTGGAGAGAGATGATTAGATTCACACTTTAAGAAAACCACTCAGACAATTTAGAGGAGTTGAAAGATGATGAAGGGAGACTAAATTAGAAGGCTATTACAATAATCTAGTGAGAAAGCCCTGAAAGAGTATGATGGTTAAGAAGGAGACATAAGGGTATAGAGATAAGTGAACATATTGTAAAGATGTGAAGAAACTAAATTTGGTAACTCATTGAAAGTAAGAATTTAAGTATAATATTGACATTTTGAACTGGTAATTGTTAGGAGAGTAATGCCTTGGAGAGTTACAGGGAAGCATGGGTCTGAAGGGAAAGATAATATGAGATGCTTAGACTAACACAATTCAAAAACATATATATATATATATATATATATATATATATATATTGTTCAGTCAGATGTGTAACAGTACAGATGAGTTTACTGTAGGAAAGGGGATGTAACAGTAATTGTGAAGATAATAATAACAAAATTTGGTATAATTGTATATATTGGATGAATGAGAGTGAAGTATTAAGAGTAACACAAAGGTTGTAAAGTATGGTAGGTGAGGATGGTGGGAAATTAGGAAAAGAAGAGAGTTTGGGACAAAAATAATTAGTTTTGCTTTGAAATTGTTGAATGTGACATGAGTTCAAGAAATACAATATGAGATTCTCAAAAGATTGAAATGCAGGACTGTAGCTCAGAAGACAAATTAAGGCTGGATATGAGAATCTGAAAATCATCTACAAAGAAGTAACAATTGAACAGAAGAAAAAGATAAGATCAACAATTGAGGGAGTACAAATCAGGTAACTGTGAGGGGCTTATATAATGGTCAGAGTCATTAAGATCATTCTTGGGGAACAAAGCATATCAGAGAATCACACTCAAGAAATTATCACACTGAATAAAATTTTAAGTCTTTTAAAGTGCAAGAGGCATTAAGAGAATATAGACTGCTTTTTTCATTTTTTAATTTAATTTGTTTTTTTCATATTATTTTGCTGGTACAGTTTTCAATAGTCATTTTCTGATATTTTACAATCCATGTTCTCTGTTTTCATTAATTTTTATTGATTACTGAAAATTATGAGAGAAGCTCTCATAGTTTTATCTTTTGTGATTTAGAAAAAGGAATAAAACTGAAATGCTTCCACAAGAAGGATTATGACATGAGAACACTTGCATGAAGTCAGACAATCATTTAATAACTTAAGATTTAATAACCAAGACTGGTGGGCTCAAGTTCTGGCTGGACATCAGTGATTGGATCAATTTGATAGAGCCTGCATCAATAGGATGGTTATGTGAATACAGTGATGGATAACGGAGAAGAGAGAAGAAGATATAACCTACTCAGGGGAATCTATCTTTACCATTCCTTATCATGAATATGAAAAAATGTTGCAGATACTGAAAATTTTTGTCTGACTGAATAGGAGACATAGATGAATGGGAAATGTTGATCTAATTCATTTGAGAATTTTTAATAGAAGTTCTTGGATTTTTTTGTCATGTATCCATTTACCAGTCTGGTGAATCCTATAGGCTCTTCAGAATGTCTTTAAATGCATAAAATAAAATATGCAAAAGAAAAAGTGATGCAAATTATATTGAAATATATATTTTAAATGATAATAATTATCAAATTAAGAATCTCTCATATAAAAGAACAAAAAAGGAGCTGGAAAGATTAGAACCTAACAACCATAAGTTGAGCTGTCTTGTGGATATTTCTGGGCAAAAATTGATTATGTTCTGCATCATACATATATTTATTAATGTGTTTGCTATTGATGTGTGAAAATCCAAGTGTAATTTTTATAAACAATTGACCATGTAAAATTTGTCAGGACTATAATTATTTTATTAGCTCCATTAAAAGTTTTCTTTTACTTAGTTTTCTGCTACTAAAATAAAAATATATACCAAAATGTAATAATGATGAATGTACAAAGATAAATTGTAAAAAAAGTCTATATTTCATGAAATATACATTTTCTATGAAGGAGGTAGAATGTCTTCTTTTTATTGATGTTTTTATATTTTATACTTTACTAGTACCTTATTTTTAAAAAATATTTATTAAATATCAAATAACTTTTTATCTTTCATATTTATTAATTTTTTTAGTTCTGAATTCGATCTCTTCCTTCTCCTCCACTCCCAACCATTAAGAAGGCAAGAAAAGTGTTATAAATTTTCTATGTGAAATCATGTAAACCATATTTCCATATTAGCCATGTTACAAAAAGAACAAGAAAAATAAAGAAGTGAAAAAAATGTAGTTCAGTTTTCCCTAATATTGCATCCATTCTCTCTCTAGAGATAGGCAGAATTTTTCTTCATAAGTCTTTTGGAATTATCTTGGATCATTGTATTGATCATAATAGCCAAGCTATTCATAGTTGTTCTCTGTATAATATTGTTTTTACCATGTATGGTATTCTCTTTGATTGGCTCATTTCCCATTGTATCAGTTCATATAAGTCTACAGTCTTTTTCTGAACTCATTCTGCTTGTCAATTCTTACATCACAATATTATTCCATCACAATCATATATGAGAACTTATTCAGCCATCTCTAAATTTATGGGCATTCTCTCAATTTTCAATTCAATACAACATCAAAAATAGTTGTTATAAAAAGTTTGCACACATAGATTTTCTTTTTTCTTTAATCTTTTTTGGGTCATAGACTTAGTAATAGTATTTGTTCTCCAGAATGATTGGATCAGTCCATTTACAGTGCATGCCCCAATTTTTCTCACATCTCCTCTAATATTTATCATTTTCCTTTTCTTTCATGTTAACCAATCTCCAAAGTATGAGGTGAAATAGAACCCCAAGAATAATTTGAATTTGAATTTCTCTAATTAATTGTGATTTATAGCATTGTAAAATGATTATAAAAAGCTTTGATTTATTTTGAGAACTTCCTGTTCATACCAGGAAAAACAAAAAACAAAACAATATACTGTAGATTTCATTCACCCTTTCCCATCTCCAGTTTCCTGTTTTCCTTTTAAGCTGGGTTTCATTGGTTTGTTTGCACAAAACTTTTTAATTTCATGTAATGAAAATTTTCAATTTTCTTCCGATGATCCTTTCAATCCATATACTATGATCACCTCTTATCCATAGATTTGGTGGGTAAAATTTTTCATACTTCCCTAGTTTTCTTATGATATCATACTTTATGTATAACTTTTATACCCATTTTGATCTCACCTATTTACACAGTGTGAGATATTGGTCTTTGCTTAGTTTCTGACAAATTGCTTTCTAGTTTTCCCAATTTTTTTTGCAAATGGTGAGTTCTTGCCTCAAAATGCTTGTATCTTTGGTATTGTCCAACATTAGATTGTTACGGTTATTTTCTATTGTATATAGAGTACCCAATCTATTCCAGTGACCCAGCACTCTCTTTCTTAGCCAGCACCAGATTGTTTTCATGATTAGTGCTTTTAATGGAGTTTGAAATCTGGTACTGCTGAGCTGCCTTCCTTTAATGTTTTTGTTCATTAATTTCCTTAATCTTCTTAACATTTTTTATTCCAAATAATTTTTTTATTATTTTTTATACTTTTATAAAAATAATTGTGTAGTAGTATAGTATGGTACTGAATAATTAAAATAATAGAATTAGGAAGAATTGTCCTTTTTTAATATATTGGCTTAGGCTATCCATGAGCAATTAATCTTTCTCCAATTGCTTAGGTCTGTATTTATTTGTATGAAAATATTTTATAATTGGTTTCATAGAGTTCCTGAATTTATTTTGGCAAGTAGATCCCAAGTATTTTACATTGTCTATCATTATTTGGAATGGAATCCCTCTCTCTCTTGCTGCTGGACTTTGTTGGAAATAGGTAGCAATGCCAATGATTTATGTGGGTTTATTTTATATCCTGTAATATTGTATAAATTGTTAATTATTTTAAATAGGTTTTTTTAGTTGAGTAAGATAGCTTTCTACATTTATCTAAGAATGTGTTATTTCTTTTTTAAACTACTTCTCATCAGTGTGAGGTTCAAGCATACTTGTTACCTTCCCATTTTCCCCTCAACTTTAAAAGTTCTTCATTACAAGCCTCTTTTATGTTAGATGCTTGCCCCCCTTCTTCTCCACCTTTTCCCCTTCTCCTAGTGCATCCCTTTTTCTCAAATCTTATTTTTTTTGAGATCTTCCCATCATATTCAACTTTTACCAGGGCCATCTGTTTATGCATATTTCTTCAAACTACACTATTATTATGACAAACTCTCAGGAGTTATAAGAATCATCTTCCTATAAAGCATTGTAAATTATTTGATGTTATTAAGTCCCTTATGATTTCTCTTTCATGTTTACCTTGTTATTCTTCCTTTGAATTTTGTTTTTTTTAATAGCAATTTTTTTCCAGATAGCAGCCTGATAATTTTTTAATAATTGTTTTCTGACATTTTGTGATGCATGTTCTCTCCCTCCATCCTACATGTCCTTCTTCCCTATGGTGTATATATATATTATTAAATAATACAAATTTCCAAATTCATCATGTTATGAAAAAATATATGTGTTGCTTACAATATAGAAAAATTCATGGAGGAAATATATTGAAAAACAGCATGCTTCAATCTAGATTTAGATTTTATTTAGATTTTCTTCATTTAGATTTTCTCAGTCCCTTCCATAGGAGTGGATAGCCTTTTTCATCTTGAAAGCCTCAGATTTTTTCTGGATGGATTCTTGTATTGCTGATAATACTTATATAATTTGAAGTTGATCATTATTCACCAAAGAAAAGATACAAGGATCAGCTAAAGTCAAACTTGAAGTGGGCTGGCATTACACCAAAGCAACTAGAACTTGCTGTCTCTGTCAGACGCAGCTGGCGAACCCACATTAACCATGCCACCACCACCTTTGAAGATGAGCGACGTCGACGTCTTGCCGCTGAGCGTGAATGCTGACACCAGGCCACAACTGCACCTCCCGTAACAACTGGCGTCCCATGCCCCATGTGCCATAAACTTTGTGCCTCAGTCTTTGGACTCCAAAGCCACATGAGGGTACATCAATAGATGAAAATGCACAAAGACAATTGTCATTCTCGGTAACTGAGAGACTACCACTATTGTACTTCATTCTCTTACTGTGTATCATGTTCTCCTGGATCTGCTCACTTCATATAAATTTTTCCAGTTTTGTGTATATGTGTGTGTGTGTGTGTGTGTGTGTGTGTGTGTGTGTATGTGTGTATGAGTGTATGATCATCTTCTTTGCAATTTATTATGGCAAAAGAGTATTCCATTACAAGCATATGTTAAAACTTGATCAGCTATTTCCCAATTGACAGACATCCCTTCAGTTCCCATTCTAGTTCTCTGTCACCACAAAAAGAGCTGCTATAAATATTTTTGCACAAGTAGGTCTTTTTCTCCTATTTTCAAGCTTTTTAGGATAGAACTAGTAGTGGTATTTTGGGTCAAAGTAAGCACAATTTGATAGTGCTTTGGGTGTGGTGCCAAATTGTTATCCAAAATGGTTGTATTAGTTCACAATTATCTCAACAGTGTATTAGTGCCCTAATTTTCCCACATCCCCTCCAACACTAATCATTTTCTGTTTTGTTTTCATATTAACCTGTGCCTCAGATTTGTTTCAATTAGAATTTCTATAATCAATTATGATTTTGAGCATATTTTGATATGTCTAAAATAGTTTTAATTTCTTTATCTGAAAATTGCCTGTTAATCTCCTTTGACCACTTGTCAATTAGGAAATTTTGTTTTAAAAGTCAGATTTTATATTTAGCACTGGTATTTTCCACAGGAATACTTGAAAGTAATGCATTTCATTAAATATGCATTCTCCACACCCCAAAGGATTATATTCAGTTTTGCTGGGTAGGTCATTCTTGATTGTAATCCTAACTCATTTGATTTCCATAGTATCATATTCTAAGCCCTCTGCTCTTTGGAGGTGGAAGCTACCAAGTTTTGTGTGATGTTGATGGTAATTCCTTGATATTTAATTTGTTTCTTTGTGACTTGTTACATTTTCTCCCTGATCTGGGAGTTCTGGAATTTGATCATAATATTCCTTAGAGTTTTCATTTTTAGATTTCATACTGGAAATGATTGATAGATTTTTCATTTTCTATTTTACCCTGCAGTTCTAGGATATCAGGACATTGTCCCTTTATAATTTCTTGAAATATATTATCAAGGCTCTTTTTCTCATTTTGTTTTTCTGATAGTTCAATAATTCTGAAATTATCTCTCTTAAATTTCTTTTTCAGGGCAGTTGTTTTTCCAGTATAATATTTCTTTTTTTTCATTCATTTGATTTTGTTTTATTGTTTTTTATGTCTCATGGAGTCATTAGATTCTATTTGGCCAATTTAAAAAATTTTTAGACATTATTTTCTTCAGTGGATTTTTGTAGCTCCTTTTCCATTTTATTAAGTTTCTTATGGAGTTCTTTTAATGAATTTTTATATTTTCTTTAACCTTTTTCTCAAATCTGTTGGTTTTTAAAGATATTATTTTCTTTAGCATTTTTGGTGTATCTTTTAACAAACTATGGACTGCCTTTTTGTAATTTTCTTGCTTCCTTCTCATTTCTTTTCCTAAATTTCCTTCTTTTGTTGAAAATTTTATTTAATTAGTCAATTTAGAACATTATTCCTTGGTTACAAGAATCATAATTCTTTCCCTGCCCTACCCTCAACCCTTCCTATAGCTGACATGCAATTCCACTGGTTTTAACATGTGTCCTTGATAACCACCTATTTCCATGTTGATTATATTTGCACTAGGGTGATTATTTAGAGTTTACATCCCCAAATCATATCTCCATCAACCCATGTGATCAAGCAGTTGTTTTTCTTCTGTATTTCTACTCCCATAGTTTTTCTTCTGAATGTCTATAGTGTTCTTTCTCATAAGTCCCTCCACATTGTTCTGAATCACTGCATTAATGGAGAAGTCCATTACATTCGATTGTCTCTGTATATAATGTTCTCCTGGTTCTGCTCCTCTCACTCTGTGTCAATTCTTGGAGGTCATTCAAGTTCACATGGAATTGCTTGAGATAATTATTGCTTTCAGCACAACAATATTCCATCACCAACATATACCACAGTTTTTTCAGCCATTCCTCAATTGGAGGGCATCCCCTCATTTTCCAATTTTTAACCACCATGCAGCCCTGAATATTCTTGTACAAGGCTTTTTCCTTATTATCTATTTGAGGTACAAACCCAGCAGTGTTATGGCTGGACCAAATGGCAGACAATCTTTTAGTGTCCTTTGGGCATAGTTTCAAATTGCCCTCCAGTATGGTTGGATCAATTCACAACTCCACCAGCAATGCATTAATGTCCCAACTTTGCCATATCTCCTCCAACATTCATTACTTTCCTTTGTGGTCATGTTAGCCTATCCTCTAGGTGTGATGTGGTACTTCAGTTGTTTTCACTTGCATCTCTCAGATTATAAGATATTTAGAATACTTTTTCATGTGCTTATTAGTAATTTTGATTTCTCTATCTGAAAATTACCTATTTATGCCCATTGCCCATTTACCAACTGGGGAATGGCTTGATGTTTTATACAATTGATTTAGCTCTTTATAAATTTGAGTAATTGGACCTTTGTCAGATTTTTTGTCATGAAAATTTTTCCCAATTTGTTGCTTCCCTTCTAATTTTCATTGCATTGATTTTGTTTGTGCAAAAACTTTTTTAATTCAATGTACTCAAAATTATTTATTTTATATTTTCTAATTTTTTTCTAACTCTTGTTTGGTCTTAAAATCTTACCTTTCCCAAAGATTTGCCACATATACTATTCTATATTCACCTAATTAACTTATAGTTTCCTTCTTTATGTTCAAGTCATTCAGCCATTCTGAGTTTATGAGTGTAGCATGTGTGATGTTGATTCAAATCCAATATTTCCCAAACTTTCTTCCAATTTTCCCAGCAGTTTTTAGCAAATAGTGGATTTATGTCCCAAAAGCTGGGATCTTTGGGTTTATCATAGACTGTCTTGCTGAGGCCACTTACCCCAAGTCTATTCCACTGATCCTCCTTTTGGTCTCTTAGCCAGTAAAATATTGTTTTGTTGACCACTGTTTAACAGTATAGTTTGAGATCTGGGACTGAAAGCTTACCTTCCTTCACAATTTTTTTTTTCATGATTTCCCTGGATATCCTTGATCCTTTGTTTTTCCAAATGAACTTTGTTATGTTTTTTTTTTTTCCAATTCAGTAAAAAAGTTTTTTGGTATTTCAATGGAAATGGCACTAAATAAGTAAATTAATTTGGGTAGGATGTCATTTTTATTATGTTAGCTAGTCCTACCCATAATCAATTTATGTTTTTCTAATTATTTAGATATAGTTTTAATTGTGTGGAAAGTGTTTTGTAGTTGTATTCATATAGTTCCTGTGTTTGTCTTGGCAGATAGATTCCTAAGTATTTTTATTGTCTAGGGTGGTTTTAAATGGAATTTCTCTTTCTAATTCTTGTTGCTGAGATGTGTTGGAAATAGATAGAAATGCTGATGACTTAAGTGGGTTTATTTTGTATCCTGCAGTTTTGCTTAAGTTGTTAATTATTTCTACTAGATTTTTAGTTGATTTTCTAGGATTCTTTAAGTAGATCATCATATCATTTGCAAAGAGTGATAGCTTGTTTTCCTCATTGCCTATTTTAATACCTTCAATTTCTTTTTCTTCTCTAATTGTTACTGCTAGTTTCTAGTATGTTAAATAGTAGTTCTAGTAGTTAAATAGTAGAGGTGATAATGGGCATCCTTTTTTCACACCTGATCTTACTGGGAATGCTTCTGGTTTATACTCATAGAAGATGATGCTTGCTAATGGTTTTAGATATATATTGTTTATTTTTTTTTTAGGAAAGACCCACCTCTCCTATACTTTCTAGTGTTTTCAATATTAATGAGTGTTTTATTTTGTCATAGGCTTTTTCTGGATCTCTTGAGATAATCATGTGATTTTTTGGTTTGCTTGTTGATATGGTCAATTATATGGATGGTTTTCCTAAAATTGAACTATCCTAGCATTCCTGGTATAAATCCCACTTGATCATAACGAACATCTTCATAATTACTTGCTGGATCTTTTTGCAAGTATTCTATTTAAGATTTTTGTATCTATGCTCATGAGTGAGATTGGTATATAGTTTTCTTTCTCTGTTTTTGACCTGCCTGACTTTGGAATCAATACCATATTTATTTCATAAAAGGAATTTGATAGAACTCCTTCTTTCCTTATTCTGTCAAATAGTTTATATAATATTGGGATTAGTTCTTCTTTCAATGCTTGATAGAATTCATTTGTGAATCAGTTTCGTCCTGGGAAATTTTTTCTGAAATCAAGGATATAAATTTCCTCCAAAGTACTGATTTGGCTTCATCCCATATGTTTTGAAAGAATGTCTCATTATTGTTATTTGCTTCAGTGAAATTATTAGTGGTTCTATGATTTCTTCTTTAACTAGACGATTTTGGAGAATCGTATTACTTAATTTCCAATTAATTTTTGATTTGCTTCTCCATGTACCATTACTATTATTTTTATTGCTTTATGGTTTGAAAAATTTGCACTTATTATTTCTCCACTTTTGCACTTGTTTGCAATTTTTATGCCTTAGAAATTGTCAGTCTTTGTGAATGTACCATGTGCTGCTGAAAAGATGGTCTATTCCTTTTTGCGTTTATTTATTTTCTTCACATATATAATAAACGCTAATTTTTCTAAGATTTCATTCACTTCTCTTACTTCTTTCCTATTTATTTTTTGTTTGATTTATCTAGATCTGATAGAGGAAGGTTCTGTTCTCCCACTAGTATAGTTTTTCTATCTATTTTATCCTTGAGCTCTGCTAGTTTCTCCTTTAGACATTTGGATGCTATGCCATTTGGTACATACATATTGAGTACTTATATTTCCTCATTGTCTATACTGCCTATTATTAGAATGTATTTACCTTCCCTATCTCGTTTAACTAGATCTATTTTTGCTTTTGCTTTGTGAGATATCATGATGGTAACTCCTGTCTTCTTCTTCTCAGTTGATTCCCAATATATTTTGCTCTATCTGCTTACTTTTATCCTGTGTTCCTACCTTCCTCATGTCTGTTTCTTGTAGACAACATATGGTAGGATTTTGGTTTCTATTCCACTGTGCTATTTCCTTCCATTTTGTGGGTGAGTTCATTCCATTAACATACAGAGTTATGATTACCAGCTATGTATTTCCCAACATTTTGATATCCATTCCTAGTCCTGCCCTTTCTTCTTTCACTATTTCTTTCTACACCAGTGTTTTGTTTTTAATCAGTCTCCATAATCCCCACCCTTATTTTACTTCCTTTTCCAGCTCCTCCCCTTTCTTATTCCCCTCTTATATTCTTTATGGTCTTTTTAAACTTCCCCCCATCCTCTCCCTCCTTTGTATTACTTCCCTACGCACCAGTCCATTTGTTATCCTTCTAGTTCTCTATAGAACAAGAATCAATTTTCTGCCTCAATGGATATGATTGTTCTTCACTCTTTGAGTTAATTTCAATGCATGTAAGAATTAATTATTTCCTGTCCCCAACCTCTTTAACCTTCTAGTGTATTGGTGTCCTCCCCCACTCCCACCATGAGTTTCTTTAGGACCTATAATTTTACCCCATTTTGTTTCTTTTCCCATTTCTCTTAGTATTAACCTCTTTTTTAAACCTCTAGTCACACACACACACACACACACACACACACATACACACACACACACACATATATATATTATATATATATATCTCCTATACATTTTGTAAATGTCCTTTCTAAGTATAATTATCCTAGATACCCAAGTGATAATAAAAATTTTTAAGAGTTTCCAATATTCTCTTTTCTTGTAGGCATACAAATTATTTTAATGAATTGTGTCCCTTGGGAAAAATGTTCTTTTTTCCCCCATTCTTAATTACCTTCTGGTGATTCTCTTGAGTCCTGTGTTTGAGCATCAAATTTTCTGATCAAGTCTGGTCTTTTTTTTATGAATGCTTGGAAGTCTTCTATCTTATTAAATGACCATACAATTCCCAGCAAGAATGTAGTCAATTTTGCTGGGTAGTTGATTCTTGGTTGTAAACCTAGTTTCCTTGTTTTCTGGAATACCATATTCCATGACTTTCAGTCCTTCAGTGTAAATGCAGCCAGATGCTGTGTTAGCCTCACTGTGGTTCCATGTTATCTGAATGACTTCTTCTCAGTAGTTTGTGATAATTTTTCCTTGGACTAGTAGTGATTTAATTTGACTATAACATTCCTTGTTGTTGTCAATTGAGTATTAAGTATATGAGGTGATCTGTGAATTCTTTCAATCTCCAATTTTCCCTCTTGCTCAAGAATGTCAGTTCAGTTTTCTTGGATAATTTCCTGTAGAATGGTGTCCAGGTTTTTTTGTTTTTGTTTGTGTTTGTGTTTGTGTTATGATCTTCTGGTAGTCCAATGATTCTTTAGTTGTCTTCCTGGACCTGTTTTCTAGATCTTCATATTTGTGGATGAGGTGTTTAATATTTTCCTCAATTGTTTTTCTTTCTTTTGATTTTCTTTTATAGTTCCTCCTGACTTGTGAAGTCTTTTACTTCTAGTTGTTGAATTCTAGTTTTTAAAGACTGAATTTTATCCCTGGATTTTTGGTCATCCTTCTCCTTCTGGTCTGATTTTCTTTGGAGGTCATCTTTCATTTCCTTTGCCTCATTTTCAAGCTGGTTAATTTTGGGTTTCAATATACTATTTTATGTTTCCAGATGATTTATTTTGCTTTTTATGTTCTTTTCCCAGTTGTCTTCAGCCTCTCTTAATTGTTTTTTGAATTGTATTTAGTGTTCTTTCAAAACATGTGTCTAATTTGCTGGAGTTTCTCTGTTTTTACCTGGTGTTCCTTCGTCCTCCTCTATTCCATTTGCTCTTTTCTCATTACCCGGATAGAAGCTATCGATTGTAATTTCTGTTTTCTTTTTCTTTTTCTGTTGTTTACTCATATATTTCCACTTCTTTACCCTCTGTTATTTCCTATAGTCTTTCTCCTTTCAATATGTTCTGAATTTGTGGGGGCTCTTCTCTCCTGAAGGGGATTCTTCTCTCTTCTCCTGATTGGTCAGGTTAGTCAAATTGTTCACAGCAGACAGCAGGAACTGAAAAGAAGCTGAGTTTCCTGGCCTGTTTTCAAGGTTGTTGCTTATAGTTTGTTCTAGCTTTTGCCCGTGAAGCTTAGTCAGCAAGGCTCTCAGATCAATCTTTTAGTTTGGGTCCAGGGGGAGGGTTCCCTAGCTCTTTCCTGTTGTTAGATTTGGTTTTCAGTCCCTTTGAAACATTGTTTTTTTTTGATCAGTGAGGAAGGGTTTTCAGAAGTCTGAACTTTTGCTGCCTCTAAGCTGCCATTTTGAATCAGCCTCCCTAATTTTTCTTCTAATTGTATATTTAATTCATTTTAAGATCTTCTATGAATTCTTGTTTGGCTTTGGTCCTGTTTATATATCTCACCTCCCCTTTTGAAGCCTTGATTATAACTGTTTTTATGTAATTTTCTTCTTAATATGTCTTGATATTCCTTCTCACTGTAGCAGATTTTATGTCCAGGTTGAATTATTTTTCTGTTTTCATTTTTTTCTATCCTACTTTTTCCCTTTGAACTTTATGCTAATGTTGGGTTTTGCTACTAAGGTGTGGGTAAGGTAATTGTCCTAAGCCTAAAGTTTTTTGTATTACTCTTTTCAGAGGTAGGTTTGGAGTCTATATTTGATCCTTTCATGTCAATATGAGACAATGAGAGGTGTGGTCACGGCTCTCCTTACATATTTACTGGTCTTTTGCCTCACCCTCTTGATGCCATACAGCCCCAAGTGTTAGTGTTCTTGACTCTTGAACTGTTTTCTGGTTTCTTGACTAGCTATAAATGCTAGTGTTCCTTTCTGTCTTGGGACTGAGATTGGGGTGAAAAAAATGAGATAACTTTATTGCTAAAATAGCTTACAATCAATTTGGAAGGCCCAACATGAAAATGCAAAATTAACATATATGCATGCATTTATAATGAAATTATATAATATAACTATTACATGTAATTATATATACATATGCATATATTAAATATTCTGTAGATTGCCACATCTAATATAAAGCAAATTTTGTTAACTAGAAAGAAAAGACAATTGCCAATCAACCACGTACTACAATGTACTCTACACTGTGCAAAGAATTGGGGATACATGTATAAAGAATGATATAATCCTTAAAAGAGGAATACATACAGGTAGGTTGAAAGATAGATAGATGGACATACAGACAGCAACAAAGACAGAGAGACAGAGACAGAGAGACAAAGACTGAAAGACAGAGAACGAGATGAATCTTAAAGGAAAAGCATGCTATGAGGTAGAAGTAAGGAAAGAGTACATTCTATATACTCTGGACAGACAAGTTAAAATTATAGGAACACATATTATGAGTAAGGAACAAAGAGAAGGCCAATTTGGATTAATTAAAGACTAAAGGAGGTAAAATAATGTACCATGAAGTTAAAAATAGGTTTGGCCAAGATTGTAAGGGGACTTAAAATAAAAGGAGTTTACATTTTATCGCAGAGGTAGATATTGAATATGATTAAGGAGCAAAGTCACATGGTTTATTGCATTGAAGGAAAATTACTTTGGCAGCAATGTATAAGATAGACTAAATACTTGAGACAGGGAGCCCAAGTAGGATACTTTTATAATAAAATAGATGAGAGGTAATGAAGCCTGAATTAGATGATAACAATATAGAGAAAAGTTGTATATGCTATGTGGTAAGGTAGAAATAGAAAGATTTGGCAAATGATTGGATAATTGAATTATTGTATTGTGTGCCTAGGTTATGAATATAGGAAAGTGGGAAGATAGTAATGCCATTGAAAAGCTTAAAAGAAGGGAGAGTTTGCTTTATACAATGAATTCAATTGTTATCATGTTCTAGAGGGCAGAATGGAAGAATAGGGACATCTAAAGGATCAGGCTGAAATGGATTATGATGAAGGAGTTGGTGGTCAGGGAAGCCAACACCAGATCTTGAGGTTTTTGTTCGATAAATTTTCCACATCAATGAGATTATGAATGCAATGATTATACTTCATGTGCTCCTATTAGGCTATAAGTTCCTTGAGGACAAAGCCCACGTCTAATCTAAACACCTGACACTACTACTACCTACTGAGGCCAAGAAGAAGAAGATAAAGTGTCTTTTATTTGGCAGTTTTAAAAATATTTGACTGTAGCTATCATTTTGCCCTCCTTATTTCTATTTTCTATACCAAATACCCTCCTGATCTTTAATACTCCTTGGCTTATTGATCTCAAGATCCTTAATTATTTTTGGATGATTTCCAGCTTACTTTACTTCCTAAAATTTGAAGAAACAATAACAACAACAATAATAATAACTAACATTTATATAGTGCTTAATTTGTGACAGGCACTATACAAATATCATCTCATTTGATCCATTTAATAACCTTGGCAAGTACATCTGATTATTGTCCCCATTTTACAAATGAGAAAGCTGAGATGAGCAAAATGTGAATTTTTTCATAGGGCCACACTGTTAATAAGTATCCACTCCAGGTCTAGCACTCTACTGTACTCCACTTTACTCCTGAGTCACCACCCAAATTGAACCCAACTTCATTTGAGGTCTGATTATCACAGAGTACAACAGAATATTACCTTATGAATCCTAGATGTTATATCTCTTTCAACATAGTCCAAGCCTTCACTTACCCTTATGGATTTAATATATTATTGAGTCATTGAGATAAAAGGGATCTTGAAGTATATCTAGTCATAATCCAACTTATTTTTATAATTGTGGAAAATGATGGGGAGATCCTACTTCCCTCCCCCTGCAGCAAAAAGACCATAAAGATAGAGGAAGAAAAAAATTAAAACCTATGCTATCTGACCACAAGGGGATACATAGCACGTTCATATAAAAAGTCATTCCAGGCTTTACAAAATTTAGATTACTAGAATGATAGATTCAAAAATAATGTAAATATATTGCATCTCTACTTTAGCAAGAGAATTGTAAAAATATCCCAAAATAGCCTCGAGCATGTGGTTGAAAGAATGGCCTGTAATACTCTCTGGCTCGGCTGGCTCTAAGGGAGGCAAAGTGTATAGGTTCTATCAATACTACATTAATGATCATTGCCATGGTGTACAGAGCACAGTAGCCCTCAACTTGAAAAGAGCACAGTAACAATGCAACTGAAGAGAGCATAACAACACTCAGCAAAGCCAATGGATGAAGGTTGTAAAAGTTTGCAGCTGCCCTTTGAAGAGTGATCCCAGAGATTCCAGCAGATTGAATAGTCCACAAAGATCCACAGCTAGAGAAAAGGCCAGTGACCTAACAATCTGCCTTGTCCAGTCTAGAAACCGCTGCCCAATCACCAAATAATTCCCAACCAAATCTAGAGGCACGCCATCAGTCAAACAGCCTGCCTCATCCATCCTAACACTAGCCAATACCAATAAGGATCCATCTTAATAAATTTCCTAGTGACCTGCTTAACTCAGACCAGAAGCAGATTGTCCCATCCATGCAAGATGTTGTTCCCTGTGAGGTGGAAGCTTAGCCAAGGAACTCATCAAACAAAGATATCATTATATGTAAAGAGGTACCCAGCTGACCAGGTTGGCTCATCTATCACCAACGTTTCACTCTGTTTTAAACACTGAAAAGAGCTCTAGAAAAAGAAAGGGTATCTAGGCCCTGCAGTCAAAGTTGTGAGTTATTTTGGCCACCTATGTTCCCTACACATGTGCCTCACTATTGATGTACTTCAAATTTAGACCTACTCTGTCTACCATGACCCTTAGACTCTGTGTATTGTGGGAAAGTATGCCACTGTTTTAGGGAGAAATGTTTTGTGATCGCTTTTTTTTTCACACTTTAACATTTGAGAAAATGCCCTTACTTAAAAAAGAAAAGAAAACAAAGGAATAAAAAAGAAATAGACTTGGAGAAAGAAAGAAAAGAAAGAAGAAAGGAAATGAAAAAATATATAAAGAAACAAAGAAAAAGAAAGAAAGAAACAGAGATAAAAAGAAAGAAATGAAGAAACAGACCAAAAACAATTTATTGAAAATTGACAGTACACTAAGGGACACTAGAATTTGATCATATTTTTGTTTTTATTGATTTCTCCTTTAATTTTTAGGATCTCTAACTTAGTTTTCATCTGGGAATTTTTAATTTGTTCACTTTCTAATTTTTTAAATTTGCATGCCCAATTCATTGACCTCTGCCCTCCCTAATTTGTTGATAAATGCACGCAAGGATATGAATTTCCCTAAGAACTGCTTTGGTTGTATCCCATAGATGTTGAAAGAATGTCTCCTCATTGTCATTTTCTTCAGTGAAATTATTAATTATTTTTATGTTTCATTCTTTAACTTGTTGATTTTGGAAAATAATATTATTTAGTTTTTAATTAGTTTTCGGTTTGCCTATCCATGTACTCTTAGAAATTATTATTTTTCTAGCATTGTGATCTGAAAAGGTTGCATTTATTATTTCTGCTTTTTGCAATTTTTTCCATGTTTTATGCCATATACATGGTTAATCTTTGTGAATATACCATGTGCTGCTGAAAAGAAGGTGTATTCCTTTTTGTCTCTATTTATTTTTCTCCACATGTGTATTAACTCTAGCTTTTCTAAGATTTCATTCACATCTCTCACCTTTCTTATTTAATTTTTGGTTTGATTTATCTACATTTGATAGAGAAAGTTTCAGGTCTCCCACAAGTATAGTTTTACTATCTATTTCATCCTTGAGCTCCACTAGTTACCCTTTAAGATACTTCGATGCTATGCCATTTGGTGCATACATATTGAATACTGATATTTCCTCATTGTCTATACTGCCTTTTATCAGGATATAATTACCTTCCTTATCTCTTAAATAATCTATCTTTACTTTGGCTTTGTCAGATATCATGATTATGACTCCTGCCTTCTTTTTATCAGTTGATGCCCAATAGATTTGGCTCCAATCTATTACTTTTACCTTATGTATGTCTACCTTCCTCATGTGTGTTTCTTGTAGGTAGGGTTTTGGTTTCTAATCCACTCTGCTATTTGATTGAATTTTATTGGTGAGTTCATTCCATTTACACTCAGAGTTATGATTACCAGCTGTGTATTTCCAAATATTTGATTTCCACTCCTAGTCCTGCCTTTTCTTCTTTCACTATTTCCTTCTACACCAATATTTTGTTTTTAATCAGTCCCCCTAATCTCCACACTTATTTTACTTCCCTTTCCACCCCCTCCACCTTCTTATATCCCTCTTATTTTCTTTACAGTCTTTTCAATCTACCCCCACCTTCTCCCTCCATTGTATTGCTTCGCTCCCCACCAGTCCATTTGTTACCCTTCTACTTCCCTAGCGGGTTCAAGCCAATTCTCTGCCCCAATGTGTTTGATTGTTCTTCCCTCTTTGAATCAATTTCAATGCACATAAGAATTGAGTATTTCCAATCTCCAACTTCTTTACCCTTCCAGTACATTGATGTTCTCGCCCCCTCCCACCCTGTGCTTCTTTGTGACATATAAATTTATCACATTTTGTTTCTTTCCCCATTTCTCTTAGTATTAACCTCTTTTTTAGCTCTAGTTGTATATATATATATATATATATATATATATGTATGTATATGCATATATGTCTATGCCTACATACATCCATATCCATATTCATGTCTTGGCATTTCATCCTATACAGTTTGTCACCGTTCCCTCCAAGTATAATTCTTCTAGCTACAGAGGTTATAATAACATTTTGAAGAGTTACCAATTTCCTATTTTCTCATAGGGAAACATCATTTTAACTTATTTGGTCTCCTTAAAAGAGTTGGGTTTTTGTTTGTTTGTTTGTTTGCTTTGTTTTTTCTCCCCCCTTCCTTAATTACCTTTTAATGATTCTCTTGAGTCCTGTGTTTGGGCATAATTTTTTCTGCTCAGTTCTGGTTTTCTCTTTACAAATGCATGGGATTCTTCTATTTTGTTAAATAACCATACTTTCCCTTGTATGAATATCGTCAGTTTTGCTGGGTAGTTGATTATTGGTTGTAGCCCTAGTTCCCTTGCTCTCCAGAATATCATATTCCATACCTTTTGGTACTTCAGTGTAGATGCAGCTGCATCCTGTGTTATACTCACTGTAGTTCCTGGGTATCTGAATGACTTCTTAGCAGCTTGTAATATTTTTTCCTTGGTCTGATAGTTCTTGAATTTGGCTATAACATTCCTGGATATTGTCAGTTGGGGATTAAGTACAGGAGGTGATCCGTGGATTCTTTCAATCTCTACTTTTCCCTCTTATTATAGAATATCGGGGGGAGTTTTCTTGGATAATTTCCTGTAGGATGATGTCCAGACTTTTTATTTTGTCATTGTCTTCCGGTAGACCAATGATGGTCTTCTGGTAGACCAATGATTCTTAAATTGTGTCTCCTGGAACAATTTTATAAATCTTCTGTTTTGTGAATGAGGTGCTTCATATTTTCCTCAATTTTTTCATTCTTTTGATTTTGTTTTATTGTTTCCTGCCGCCTTGTGAAGTCACTTGCTTCTAATTGTTGTATTCTGGTTTTTAAAAGACTAGATTTCATCCCTGACTTTTTGGTCATCCTTCTCCTTCTGATCTTTCATCTCCTTTGTCTCATTTTCAAACTGATTTATTTTGGCTTTCAAGAAACTATTTTCTTGTTTTAGTTCAAGTGCCTCTATGGTGACTGATCTTGCTTTTTAAGTTCTTTTCCCAGTTGTCTTCAGACTCTCATAATTGTATTTTAAATTGTATTTTGAGTTCTTCCAAAGACTGTGTCCAATTCACTGGGGTTTCTGAGTTTTTGCTTGGTGTTCCTTGGTCTTCCTCTGTTCCATTTGCTTTTTGTTCATTGTCTGGGTAGAAGCTGTAGATTGGTGTTTCTTTTTTCTTTTTCTGTTGTTTGTTCATATTTTCCCCTTCTTTTCCTCTTGTTGTTGACTGCACTCTTACTCCTCTCTTTATGTTTTGGATCTGTGGTTTTGGGCTTTTCTGTCAGCCTTCCCCCTTGGAACTTAGTGAGCAAAGCTCTCAGTGCAGTCTGTAGAGGAGTGGTGTGGGAGCTTGAGATTCCCTGCCCTCTGAAGGATTTGATGAGATTAAATCCTGCTGGTTTGAACTTTTAGAGCTGGATGTGCCCTAAGGCCAAACCTTTGGGAAAGGGGGGTAATATGGAGTGTCTCCTCTGTTGCAACTAGGCTGAATGCTTTGTGCTTCTTCTCTAACTGCTTCCCCACCACCTATGCTCAATGCTCTGATCCTGGCACAGCTTTGCCCACAACGTACTCCCTCCAGACCAGCACCTTGTCCTCCCAGATTTTCCAGCTACTGCTGGAGGCTCAGAATTCTAGGTGGGGGAGGGGATTGTGGACCTTCCTTCTTCCTTCCCCTTAAATCCTAGTGTTCTCAAATTCAGGCTTTTGGGGAGTGTACCCCCAAAGTTGAGTTTAAGTTGAGTTCAGTAGGAGGGTTCCTTGGCTCAATCTTTTTGTTAGGTTTGATTTTTAGTCCCCTAGGAACATTTAGTTTGTTATCGGTAAGAAAGGGTTTTCAGAGGTCTGAACTTTTGCTGCCTCTATGCTGCCATCTTGAATCCACCCCCTGAGTCAATTTCAATGCATGCAAGAATAAAGTATTTCCTGTCCCCAACATCTTTATCATTCCAATGTATTGGTGTTCTCCCCGATTCCCACCATACGCTTCTTTATGAAATAGATATTTACCCCATTTTGATTGTTTTCCCATTTCTTTTAGTATTAACCACTTTTTTTACCTCTAGTTATATATATATTTATACTACATACATACATACATACATACATATATTTGGGGGGGAGAGAGAATATAGGTTTATTGATCAGCATTAAGTCAAGGGATGCAGGGGTAAGGGGGAGTGGGGTGGAGCTGGCCAAGCAAGGCTGTGGCTACGTGGTCAGCTCCATGATGGCATTGATGATGCCATTATTATTGTTTCTCAGCGCTCAGATGACCTTCACTCAAGACACATTGGCCTGAGCCATCACCAACTCAATGTCACATATCTCCAGCCCCCATCTTGTCCACCTCCTCCTCATCACTCTCCTCCTTGATGCTAAGGCCTATTGCTGTCTCTGTTATGATGGGTGACAGTTCGGCTGGCACCTTGAACTTCTCCACCTTTGCCTTGTGTACTTGCTTGGAAAGATCCTCAATCTTTACCTCCCCAAAGACTATGTAGATTTCTGAGGCAAGGTTTTTGAAGACATCAGGATTGGATATTACAAAGAGAATATTCTTGAACTTCTGAATAGTGATTCGGGTGACTTTGTGGATTTGCAAGAGACCCAGCTTTGATATGTCCTTTTGGGCTTTCTTCTCATTCTGGCTCTGCTTAGCCTTGTTGATGGTCTTTTCACTTCCCACAGAGTAGGCCAGCTGGGCCTGAGGTGGTACGGTCTGTTATTCTGAATTGTTGTGATCCTCCAGTTTGGAGACAAACTCCCCATTACTCTCAGAATCATTGAGGGACCTTTCTTGTCTCTTCTGGGGTCCCGCTAGGGAGGCCACATCCCCAATGCTATATTCTCCCACTGAGGAGCAGCCAGCCCCACTCTGGAGAGAGTTGGGGCCCAGAGTCCTGGGCCAGTAATAGGGCCTGGAGGCACATGGCTGGGCATGAGGGACTTGAGGAGCACCTGAAGTCCAGATCTCCCCAAAGGCACCTGCCCTGCCCAGAGCCCCTTGCAGCATGGGTTTGAAATCATCTCAGGGGATTCTGCAGAGGCCTGGTCTTTGGCAAAAATATCCTATACATAGGATATATGTATATATATCTTTCTATACATTTTGTCACTGTTCCCTCTAAGTATAATTCTTCTAGTTACCCAAGTGATAATAACAATTTTTAAGAGTTACCAGTATCATCTTTTCTTATAGGAATACAAAAATTTTTAATTGATTGAGTCCCTTTAAAAAAGTGTTTTTGTTTGTTTTGTTTTTCCCCCCTTTTCTTAATTACCTTTTTGGTGATTCTCTTGAGTTCTGTGTTTGGGCATCACATTTTCTATTTAAGTCCAGTCTTTTCATTGTGAATGCTTGGAAGTCTTCTATTTTATTAAATGACTATACTTTTCCCTGCTGAAAATAGTCAGTTTTGCTGGGTAGCTGATTCTTGGTGATAGACCCAGTTCCCTTGCTTTCTGGAATGTCATATTCCATGCTTTCCAGTCCTTCAGTGGAGTTGCAGCCAGATCTTGTGTTATACGAACTGTGGTTCCATGGTATCTGAATGTTTTCTTCTTAGTAGCTTGTAATATTTTTTTTTTCTTGGGCTGGTAGTTCTTGATTTGGCTGTAACATTCCTGGGCATAGTCAATTCAGATTTAAATACAGGAGGTGATCTGTGAATTATATCAATCTCTACTTTTCTCTCTTGCTCGAGAATGTTGGGTCAGTTTTTTTGGGTAATTTCTTGTAGAATGATGTTCAGGCTTTTCATTTTGTCATCCTCTTCCAGTAGTCCAATAATTCTTAAATTATCTCTCCTGACTCTGTTTTCCGGCCTGATGTTTTATGAATGAGGTGTTTCATATTTTCCTCAATGTTTTCATTCTTTTGATTTTGTTTTATATATATTCTTGCTGCCTTGTGAAGTTATTTGCTTCTAGTTGTTGGATTCTAATTTTTAAAGACTCAATTTTATCCCTTGCTTTTTCATCATCCATCTTCTGATCTTTCATCTTTCCCCCCTCATAATGTTGGCTTTCCAGACACTATTTTCTATTTCCAGATGACTTATTTTGCTTTGTGCGTTCTTTTTCCAGTTGTCTTCAGCCTCTCTTAATTGTTTTATGAATTGTATTTTGAGTTCTTCCAAGGCTTTTGACCAATTCACTGGAGTTCCTGTGTTTTTGCTTGGTGTTCCTTGATCTTCCTCTGTTCCATTTGCTCTTTGTTCATTACCTGAATAGAAGCTATTGATTGTAATATATTTTTTCTGTTATTTACTCATATTTTCCCCTTTCTTTGCCCCTGTAATTGCCTATAGTATTTCTCCTCTCATTATTTGCTGGATCTGTGGATTTGGCCCGTTCTATCCTGAAGGGGCTTCTTCTCTGGTCTGCCGATTTACTACATTAGGCTGATGGTATTGATGATCCCTGAGATCAGATCTTTCCCAGGTACCAGTAGAAGCTATAGTTGAAGGAGAAGGTATGGATGTTGAAGGTAGCTACCCTCATCCTCATTTCTATTCCTTTCTGCCAGCTGCCTCTCTGCCAGTTGCCCAGTCAGAGCTCTGAGCTTACTGTAGTGGTACCAAGGTACTTTTTCTCAGTTGCAGTCTTTGTCCTGGGATCCCAGTCAGCTGGATTCTTACTGAAGGTCTTAGGGCAATAGGTGGGGAAGGGGTGTTGGATATTGAGCTTCCCTGCCCTCTGAGGGCTCCTTATCTGCCCTATTGATAAGATTAAGCCAGGGCAGAGTGGAAATACAGAGCTGGATAAGCCCGGAAGCCAAAACCTTGGGTGGCTTGGGGGGGGGGAATGGAGTGTCTTGGCTGAGACTAGGTTGCCTTCTCTGTGCTTTTCCTCCAGCTGCCTTGAGCATATTGAATTAATAAATAAAACTAGAAACTGGTACTTTGAAAAAAAAAACAAATATAATAGAGAGAATACTGGTAAATCTAATAAAAAACAAGGAAAGAAGAAAACAGAATTAACAGTATCCAAGAGGAAAAGGGAAACCTCACTTCTAATGAAGAGAAAATTAAGGTGATCATTAAAAAACATTTTCCCAATTATATGGCAATAAATATGATAATCTAGGTTATAGGGATGGATATTTATAAAAATATGAATTGCATACATTAATAGAAGAAGAAAAAGATACCAGATCTAAAAAAACTAAAAAAAAAAAAACACAGAAAAAGAAATTCAACAAGCCATTAAAGAACTCCCTAAGAAAAAATCCCCAGGGCCTGATGGATTCACAAGTGAATTCTATCAAGCATTCCATGAAAAACTAATCACAATATTATACAAACTATTTGACATAATAAGCAAAGAGGGAGTTCTACCAAATTCCTTTTATGACATAAGTATGGTACTGATTCCAAAGCCAGGCAGGTCAAAACCAGAAATAAAACCATAGATGCAAAAATCTTAAATAGAATACTAGCAAAAAGTCTCCAGCAAGTGATCATGGGGGTTATTCATTATGATCAGGTGGATTTATACCAGGAATGTAAGTATGGTTCAATATTGGGAAAAACATCCACAGAATCAACCACATCAACAAGCAAACCAACAAAAATCACATGATTATCTCAATAGATGCAGAAAAAGCCTTTGAGAAAATATAGCACTAAGTCATATTGAAAACACTAGAAAGTATAGAAATAGAAGGGCCTTTCCTAAAAATAATAAACAGTATGTATCTAAAACCATCAGCAAATATCATCTGCAATGGGGATAAACTAGAAGCCTTCCCAATAAGATCAGGAGTGAAACAAGGATGCCCATTATCACCTCTTTTATTTAACATTGTACTAGAAACACTAGCCATAGCAATTAGAGAAGAAAAAATAAATTGAAAGCATTAAAATTGGTAATGAAGAGACCAAACTATCACTCTTTGAAGATGATATGATGGTCTACCTAAAGAATTCTAGAGAATGAACTAAAAAGTTAGTGGAAATAATTAACAACTTTAGCAAAGTTGCAAGATAGAAAATAAACCCACATAAATCATCAACAGTTCTCTATATTTCTAACACATCTCAGAAGCAGGAGTTAGAAAGAGAAATTCCATTTAAAATCCCCCTACACAATATAAAATACTTTGGATTCTATCTGTGAAGACAAATATAGTTACTATGAACAGAATTACAAACACTTTCCACACTATTAAAAATAGATGTAAATAATGTAAAACATTAATTGGTTATGGGTAAGACAAGCTAACATAATAAAAATGACAATCCTACCCAAACTAATTTACTTATTTAGTGCCATGCCCATCAAACTCCCCAAAATTTTTTTTCACTGAATTAGAAAAAAAAAAACATAACAAATTTCAATTGGAATAACAAAATATCAAGAATATGAAGAGAAATGATGAAACAAAGTGTAAAGGAAGGTGACCTCGCAGTACCAGATCTTAAACTGTCCTATAAAGCATTGGTCATCCAAACAATATGATGCTGGCTAAGAGAAAGAAGAGAGGATCAGTGAAATAGACTTGGGGTAAGTGACCTCAGCAAGACAGTCTGATAAACCCAAAGATCCCAGATTTTGGGACAAAAATCTACCATTTGACAAAAACTGATGGGAAAATTTGAATTCAGTATGGGAGAGATTTGGTTTAAATCTACATCTCACACCCTACTCCAAAATAAACTCACAATGGGTGAAAGACTCAAATATAAAGAAGGAAACTATATGTAAATTAGTTGAACACAGAATAGTTAGATTTTTGGGAAAGGAAAGATTTTAAGACCAAGAAAGAGTTAGAAAAAAATACAAAATGTAAAAGAAATAATTTTTATTACATTATATTAAAAAGGTTTTGTATAAAGAAATCCAATGCAACCAAAATTATAAGGGAAGCAATTAATTGGTAAAACATCTTCATAACAAAAACCTCTGACAAAGATCTAATCACTTAAATTTTTAAGGAGCTAAGGCAATTGTACAAAAAAAAATCAAGTCATTCTCTAATTGATAAACGGGAAAGGGACATGAACAGGCAATTTTCAGATGAAGATATCAAAATTATTAATAAGCACATGAAAAGGTGTTCTAAATCTCTCATTATTAGAAAAATGCAAATAAAAACAACTCTGAGGTACCACCTCACACTTAGCAGATGGGCTAACATGACTGCAAAGGAAAGTAATGAAAGTTGGAGGGGATGTGGCAAAATTGGGATATTAATATATTTATTGCTACTGGAGTTGTGAATTGATCCAGCCATTCTGGATGGCAATTTAGAACTATGCCCAAAGGACGCCAAAAGACTGCCTGCCCTTTGATCCAGCCAAAACATTGCTGGGTTTGTACCCCAAAGAGACAACAGGGAAAAAGACAAAGACTTGTACAAGATTATTCATAGCTGCACTCTTTGAAGTGGCAAAAAAAAAATTGGAAAATGAGGGGATGCCCACCAATTGGGGAATAGCTTAACAAATTGTGGTACATGTTAGTTATTGAATACTATTGTGCTCAAAGGAATAATAAACTGGAGAAACTCCGTGTGAACTGGATTGACCTCCAGGAATTGATGCAGAGGAAGGAGCAGAACTAGAACATTGTACACAGAGACTGATACACTGTGGCACAATCAAACGTATTGAACTTCTCTACTAGCAGCAATGCAATGATCCAGGGCAATTCTGAGAGACCTATGAGAAAGAACACTATCCACAGAGGAAGAATTGTGGGAATAGAAACACTGAAGAAAAACTACTGCTTGATCACATGGTTTTATGGGGATATTATTTGGTATATAAACTCTAAATGATCTTGCTAGTGCAAATATCAATAACATGGAAATAGTTCTTGATCATTGACATATGTAAAACCCAGTGGAATCGTGTTTCGGCTATGGGAGAGAGTTGATGGTAGGGGAGGGAAAGAACAAAAATCTTGTAAACATGGAAAAATATTCTAAATTAATTAATTAAATAAACATTTCCAAAACTTAAAAAAAAATGAAATATAAGTTCCTTAAAAAATAATCATTTATAAGCTTTTTCCTTTTTCTTTACAAACATTGGCACATCTCCTCCATTCTTACTCCACAATCTACAGGCTATCATCATCTTATACCTCTTCTCCCTTTGACAATCAAACAAATTAAAGCTTTCCTTACTTGATTACTGAATCTCCACACTTGATATTTCCAAAACTCTTACAATTTTGCTCACAATCTTACCACCGGACGTACACACTACTTTATCATTTCCAAAGGCTTTCTGATGGCCTTTATTACTTATTCATTTTTCTTGAACTTTCTCTAACTTTTCATACTGTTGACAATTTCCTGCTCAAGAAAACCATACATCTGGCTTTGTCCTTCCCTCTCCTGTATCTACTTCTCTCTTCTGATTTCTCTTCTACTTCTCTTTTCTTTCCACTTGGCTTGACCAACATCTATGTCCCATATGTTATTCCTTTTTCTATTCCTTTCAAGTTTTTCTTTTCCTTAGGTACTACCTTCTGGGTAAGCCTTTTCTCATTGTCCTAGAGCTAAAGTTCTCATGTGCATGCTCTCTGTCTCTGTCTCTGTCTCTGTCTGTCTCTCCTTCCTCCCCCCCCCCCCGCTTCCTTCTCCCCTTCTTTTTCCCTCAAATGATCTTGTACTTATGTATTTGAGTGCACCACTAACCAAGCCACCAAACTGAACATCAACTACTTAAGGGCTGTGAAATTTAATTTTGGGGGTGTATTTTGTTCCCAGGATATAGTACATGGTAAGTAGTTAATAAATATTGATTGTATTTCTGAATACATTTGATGGCTACTTTTCTCTCTTCTATTCAACATTTGATCAAAAACAATGATAAAAATTGATATGGATATAGAAGTTCATGACATGCTAATCAAATTATGACTGACAAAGCTGAGAGAATAACTAAAGCACCGACTAAAATGTTTAAAATGCAAAATTGTCACTAATAAACCATAATAACAGAGTCAAATTATGATATTTCATAGTTAACAATAGGATAAATGCAAAATATTTCATTGGGCTAAAAAAACAGCTTCATTAGTCCAGGATATAGGAAATATGTTTTAATATGTCTTCCTATGAAAAAGACTTAGTGGTTTTAGTTAACTGCAAGGTCAATGTGAATCAACAGTGTAATGTGGCTGCCAAAATAGGTAATGGATTCCTAGGCTACACTAATAGAAGTTTATTGTCCAGAACACATGAGGTAATTGTCCCATTCTATTCTGTGATACTTAGACTACACTATCTGAAAGACTGTGTTTAATTCTAGGCACCAAATTTTTAAAAGGAGTAATGACAAATTGCATTATATTATATCTAAAGAAGGGTTTGAGAACCATGTCAAATGAAAACAAGGAAAAGAAATGTAGTTATTTGTTGTGAGGAGAAAACAATTGGGGTGGGACAGAATCAAATATTTGAAGTACTATCATTTGGAAGGAGGAAAGTACTTAAATTATTTTGTTTGGCTCTAAAGGAAAGAAGTACAATTAATGGGTAGGAATTTCAAGGAAAAGTCAGTTTAGCACAATAAAAAATATTTTATGACTAAAGAATTACAATAATTTATTTCAATGAAATATGATCTTTTGTGAGGCAATTAATTTCCTCTCCCCAGAAGTATTCAGAGGTATTTGTTGAGGGGATCATGAGCAGAGATAGGATATTGGCCAGAGAATCTATTATAATCTCTTCCAACTACTTCTATGACTCTAAGGGTTTGATCTTAGAGAAATGGAAATTGACAGAAATACAGAAGTAATATGCAGAGAAAACCAGAAAATTTAGATTTTTGTATTCATAAGATTAGAAGATAGTAGAAAGACCATGTCATTCAGCATCCTCATTTTTCAGATGAAGAAACTGAGGCATATAGGTGTTAATAGATTTGCCTGAGGCCATATTGCTAGAAAATGTCTGAAAAAGGATTTTTTTCCCCTAGATTTTCCTCACTCTTAGTCCAGTTCCCTATCCAGTAATTAGCTTACAAATGATAGTAAAAGTCACAGGCCCAGAATAATGAGTATTGAATTGAGTAATGAGAAAAGAAACACAGGGCTGTGAATAGAACCCTGAGGCACATTCACCATTGGGTGGTCAGAAGAGGAAAATATTTCAGTGAAGGAATTTTAGGACAGGACAAATATATGAGGAAATTTAAGGCAGATCGTACAGGAAGTAGTGGAATTAGAACAGATAAAGATATTTTCTACTGTATTGTGTCAGATGCTATTTCATCTTATCAAGCTTTAGCAATCCTTCCTTTTCCAATTACATTTTTTATGTTATGATTCTGCTTCTTCCTCTTACCAGTTTTTTCCCATTATCTTAATATACATACAGATATATATATATATACACAGAGAATTTGACCATGAATAGATTTTTGTAGAAGTGAGAATTGAAGATAATCTCATATTGGGTTCTGAAGAGACAGAGATCCTAATTGGTAACATGTAGTCTTCACAGAACAAAACAACAGTGAACTAGTAAAAAGGCAAGTGACAGCTTTTAGACTTTGATGAAATGGAGATTATGTTTTTTAAAGATATAGATTACCACAGTACTCATATCATAATACAGAAGAAGCCAAAGCAGACAAACATACATGCTTAGTCAAGTATTTATATAAAATTGTTTTCTTATACAAGTCATATTTGTATGCTTATGAGTTTTCTCAATCCTATTTCTAAAGCTATTCTCTTCTCTGTTGACTTACCTTCCATTTATACTTTGTATATATATATATATATATATATATATATATATATATATATATATATATATACTCACAGGGTGTATGGGGTGCTCAGGGAGGAGTAGTATCTCTGGTACGGAGGGCTTGTTGGGCCCTCCTAGGGCAGCTCTCCAACCTCTGACCCTCCCCTGACACCCAGCTCTTATTTGTGGCTCCCAGTAGCTGCTAGCATGTGGCAGAGGCCACACACCGGGCAACGGCTTCGACAGGCCGGCTAAACCTTGTGAGGGTAGCCATCGGGTCATCGACCCCTGGTGAACTAAGGACTTGCTCACCTGGCATATGAAGACTTTCGGCGGAACAGGCAAAAGAAACCAACAAGAAGGTTCAACGACTGAGATGGCGACGCAGCAAAGCACTGTGGAGTGCTCAGGGCGTGTTGGAGCACAAAAGACAACAGTGCCATCCAATGCAGCTGAGGAAGTCTTCAGGTGTAACGACTTTTCGTGCCAATGGACCCAGGCTTCCAAAGCTGAGACAGTGGGACTGTCTCTGTGCATCGACTTTTCCACTTAAATCTTCATGCACAAAAACACACAAAGACAATCGTCATCCTTGGTTACCGAGAGACTACTACCACCACCATATATACACGCACATAATATTTAGAGGACATGGGAAAAATAATACATCTAGTGTGAGAGTTTGCTGAGTCCTTTTCAGAGCTGTTTTCCTTCTTTAGTGTTCACCTGCCACCCAGATCCTACCCGTGGCTCCAAGAAGCAATAGCATGTACAACAGTCACAGTCTGGTAAGCCATCTGGGTAGACAGAGGAAGGAAGTTTAAGGGTAAGTGGCAGACCTCAAACGTTCCAGTGAATTAGGCATTGAAGCCATTGAAGACTTCCCCCAGAGGAATAGATAGATGAGAACAATTTCTTCCAATAGTAACGAAGGTGGCAGAAGTGGGCACTGTTGAGCATTTAAAGCTTGGTTGGACATCAAAGAAACCAAGGTCATTTATTGCATCTTCTGCCATCACTAATGTAGGAATGGAATTTTCTGTTCCATTTCTACACCACTCTTGACTTTTGTCTCGATACTAGACTTCAATAACTGGAGAATAGAGAGTGAGGCTGAGGACTTTGTGCTACTCTGCCTCACTGAAATCTAATCTATGCATGAGTCAAAAAACATCACTACTGAAGGTATTTTGCTCCTCTTCTTGTATGAAGCATAATAACCAACTTACAATGGAACTGTGAATGGAACTTTTTCATGTTGTTTCTCCCATTAGAATGTGAGGTTCTTGTGTTGTCTTTCTTTGTATCCTCAGTACTTAACACATAGTGAATGACTGATATATGCTTACAAAGTAACTGACAAATGTAAGGATCCACATATATTTACATACAATTGATTTAATGAATAGGCATAAAATACAATATCCATTTGTGCTATATTTTGGAGCATATAAGCTGGCAAATGTTTTACAAATACATCTGTGAATTGACATACTATACTTTCATATGTTTATAAAACTCTGTTTCCATTAGGAAGGTATTTCTTTAAAGACACACATGTGTAAAATCTTAAAGTTTTGTGAAGGAATATTATGTGGTCAGCATTATGATAACATGGCATGATAACGTTGGTAAGCCGATGATGATTCCATGCTGCTGAAATTCAGAAGAGTCATTAGACATGGTTTGGCAAAAATGTGGTTATTCTACCCGAGTGAACAAAGTGAGACCTGAGGGTTGAAAATAGTCCATGGATGCCTAAAATGTGGAGTGTATCTTGAATTTTCCAATAATTGCAGTCCAAAATTTGATCAGTATTTTGTTGCTGGCAACCTCAGTGTAGCTGAGAAGACTTTGATGTCCCTGTGGGCAACATAGCTCTGAATTTCCTTAGGCTTTGCATCTTTCATGTATCACACATGTTGCTGTTTGGTTTGATTATCATTTCACAGACTTCTATTAGGAGCTCTTATACCTATAAAGTCAAGAGTATCTTAATAAAAGTAGTGTTGCTCCTATCTTACCCATCAGGAATAAATTCAACTTCTAACCTTTCAAATAATTCACAATTATTTCTTTAGAAATTACCAAATTAAAACTTACTTGCTTTTATCATGAATATTAGGAACTATCAAGTATGGGGAGTTTTATTGATGTTTAAAATTTCATTTAGATTTTTAGGCTTCTAGAGCCACAAAATAATCTCTCACATCTCCCAGTATTCAGTTTTTTTTTTTCTTTTACCCCAGATTCCTCACTGTAATTTACCACACCACTTGCAATTATCACTTAGGGTCCATTGCTTCACTGTTTTCTTTGTATAAATTTGAATGTACTTCTTTTTCCCACCACATAGTCTAATAAACACCTTGGGACAAAAGAAGCCAGAATTCATAACTAGGAGGGAAGACAAATAGTAAAAAGATCAATGAGTTTTTAGTAAGTGTTCATGGATGAGGCATTATAATAGCTGCTGGGTAGAGAAATGCAATAAATAAAATAATTAAAACTTACCAAGAAAAAAAAAAGCAATTTACTTTCAAATGGGGAAGACAAAATAAATACATTTAAAGACATACAGAACAAATATAAAGAAAATAAATGCAAATTAAAAAACAGTACTTAAATATAAGGTAATATAGCTGAAGGGTCACTAAGAATTCTGGATCTGAAGAACTTAACTTGCATTTGTTTCATTTAATTTTTTCTTATCATTTAGTATAAAACTCATTCATCTTATATAATCCTTTAAGTTGTATATGTAACTAGAATGTTAGAAAGCCTAGTCACAGTAGTTGATTAACTGTGATAGATAAGGAGTTAGCTTATGAAATCCTGTTACAAATCTTTTTATGTTAGATATGTATATTTACTATCTCCTGATTCTGAATAAAGATCACAGAACCAATCATAGAATGAGTTATAAAAGTAGTAATAGTATTTTCTTTTCTCAAAATTTAAGTCGATAACCAGTTCCTCGGATTTTATGACTCAGAGACAACTGTTTGCCTTTAGGTTTCTTCTTAAGAGTTATTGTCTAAGATTATTAGTTATAAGATCAATGATCTCTTGGGATTTGTACTAGAATTTATCAACTATTAGCTAACATACTTTGAGTTTATGAGTTTTGATGATCAATGATTTGTATCAACAGTCAAAAGCTTATACGAACAACATTAAACATCCACAAGATGTCTTTCATCACAGACTGGATGTAATAGGACCATTGACACTATTTACCCATGAACAAAATCAGTTTTCAGCTCAGAATTATGGCCCAGAGCTTTCTTTATTTCTAACAAATCAAGAAAGAATTCATTTAAAAGGTGGTGTTTGAGTTGCATCAAGGATTCTGTGAAGTAGTAGGGCATACACTTCAGTCATGGGGAATAGCCAGTAGAAAAACATACAGATGGGAGATGAAGTATTGTATGTGAAGAAAATGGAGAATCCAGCTTAGATGAGTTGCATAATGTTAGGACATAATGATAAAGTACAGAATGATATGTTGGAGCTAGATTGCAAAGAATTTTAAGCACTAAACAGAGAAATGTATATTTTTTCCCCAAAGGTAATAGCAAGTAACTAAAATGTATTAAGTAGAAGAATGGAACATTCAGATCTGTGCTTAGGAGCATTTTGGCACCAATGTAAAGGACTGGTAGAAGTGAAGAGATGCTTGAAGCAGGGAGACCAATTTAGTAAACTATAAAAATTATTCAGTTAGGAGATAATTAAGATCTGAACTAAGATGTTTCAGTAGAAAGAAGAATTAATGAAAGAAATGTTATAAAGAATGAAATTACAAAATTTGGAAATTATATCTAATCAGTATATGTATGTGTATATGTGTATATATATATATATGTATATACATATATATATATATATATATATATATATATATATATATATACAGAGAGTGAGAGTGAGAGGTCCAGGATAATCAGGTTCTGAACCTTGGAAATTGGAATAAAGATCATATTTTCACCAAAATTAAGGAAGCTTCTAAGAGGCATGAATTTGGTGAGGAGGGATAATAAAGACACTAGTTTCCTTTTTTAGATATGTGAAGTGTGAAATATCTCCAGGACAACCAATTTGGAAATTGAAGCCCAGAGCATAAACCAAAGTTGTATGTAGATACAGACAGACAGACAGATATAGATAGATAGATTGATCGATAGGTCTCAAAGCCATCTGTATAGAGATGATAATTAATGAGAGTGATGATGGTGGTGGTGAAAGTGGTTGTTGGTCACCAAGAAAGTATATAGAGGGAAAGACAGGAAGGGAGTCTAGGAGAGAGACTTGGAGAATACCCACAATTAAGGGTTATTTCTGGATGATGAATCAGAAAAGGAGACTGAGAAGGAACAAATAGACTTATTAGTGGAGAAAAAGGAGAGAAGAATATCATAAGAGCTCAGAGAGTATAGAATATCAAGTTGGAGGGTCTGGCCAACAGCCTAAAATGCTACAGGTATTTCAAGACACATAAACACCAAAATAAGACCAAGTGACTTGTGAACAAAGATATTTGGTAACTTTGGGGAGAACATAGTCAGGAGATGAATTTGGAAGCCATATTGAAGAGCTCTGAGAAGCAAGTCAGATGAGAGAAGAAAGGCAATATTGATAACTTTTTCTAAGATTTGGCTGAAAAAGGTTGAAGAGATATAGAATAATAGCTTAATGGGATAGTTGAGTCTAGTGAAAGTTTGTGTTATTTGTGTATGTGTGTGTGTTGTTGTTGTTGTGGTTGCTATTAGGAGTCTTGGGCTTTTGAAGTCAATTTAGAGGAACCAATAGATGGAGATAAATTGAAGATAAGCTTAAGAAGGGCAGGGGAAGTCATTGAAGTTATATTGTGTTTGAGAAGACAAAAAGGAATTGAAATTGGAATTTTTTTTCAATTATGAATGTTTGCAATAGCACATTTTTCAGAGAAGGGATCCAGTGGTTTCTCCAGACTGCGAAAGGGGACCATGAATCAACAAAAGGTCAAGAACCCCTGCCCTAAAAGAAATGTTATACATAATGATTATATCTAGTGCTATGGAACTACTTGAGCAGTATTATACTTCAGGTACATTATGAAGCAGATGAAACAGATTATTTTAGACTCACTGGAGAACCTAAACAAACCGTATAATATTGTTTTCATGTGTTTATAAACAGTTTGTATATAAACCATTCTAATAAAATGACTGCCTGTACTTTCAGAACACATTCTATTTTTTAGAGTAGTCAATTTTTTTAGATGTTCCAAGAGACTACTATAAGAGCAGAGGCTGGAAGATCTGAATTTAATTTCTGACTCAGCCACTTTTAATTGATCTGTGACCCTGGACCAGTATCTTTGTCTCTTTCTGTTTCCTCATTTATAATGTTCCCTTAGAACTTTAGATCTATAATCTTAAGAACCTATAAATCAAAGTGGTCTAGACTCTAGATCACACCAAAATAATTTTATTTCACTAGGATTTACCATAGAGAGAGTGTGTCACAGTAATCATAATATGACAACCCTCAACAACCAGTTTTAAGTTCTTAGTCATTAGGCAATTATGTGAATCTTAAAGAAGAGCTCAGGCAATTATGGATCATTTCATTGGTAGTGTGGAATAGTGGCTAGAGGACTAAACTAAGAATTAGGAAGAGCTTGGTTTAAATATTTCCCAAGACATTAAATAGTTGCAAAACTCAAGACAAATCACAATCTATCTCTCTGAACTTGCCTCATCTGTAAAATTAGCATAACAACTGCATCTACCTCACAGGATTTCTATAAGGATTAAATGATATAATATTTGTGAAGTAGTTTACAAACCTTTAAAGAAGTATAAATGTGAGCTCTTATTACAAGGTGTAAGATTTGAATAAAAGGAGTGGAGGTCAGTAATTTAGGAATAGTAAGGTCATTAAAGTGTTTATTTTATTTCTGCTTGGCATTATATGTGATGTTCTGGCTAGATATTTGCCAAAATACAAAAAAAAATATTATTTTTCACAGCTGCTCAAATAAAAATAAGATCAGTGGTATGAAAACTATGGTGCCTTGTCTACTTGACACAAAAATTACTATGGAGTTTGATGAATTCATTCATTTTAAATAGCTAGATGGAAGGAAAGAGGGCAATTCATAACAGCTAATTCAGGAGAGCTTAAATAAAATGCCCCAAAGGTATACCAGGTTGAAACTATGTCTAGGTAGTTTATTATTTTAAAAATAAACATCTTCTCATCCCTGTATAATTCCACAATAACTCAATAAAAATTATCTGCTATCTAGTTTTAGTAAATTCGTTGGTCAAAAAAATCCATTTAATGTTTTAGCATTATCGCAATTTACTATTTAGACACAATAATTGATAAAATTTAAGTTTTTGTATTTGACATCCTGTGCTTAAAAAGTAAAAAATAACATATTTCATATTTTAGGTGATTTTTCTAAATTGTGTGTGTGAAAGAGAAAGAAGAGAAAGAGAAAGAGAGAAAGAGAGAGAGAGAGAGAAATGAGCAAACACACTTTGCATATGCTTTGCATATAGTGCTCCACATGATTGGTACAGGATTGCTGATAATGTAAAATCATCTCAGACAAGTAATAAAATTAAGTCATTATTAGTAGGTACACTTGATTTGAGATGGAAGATGTTTTAATGGTTGTTAAATGAGGTATAGTGTATAGAGATTTATATTATGAAAGGTGTTTAAATTGTTTTAGGAATGAATATTACAACTAATGTTATCATTGGCTGCTAATTTGTAATGCTAGTACTCTCTGAGATAATTTTATACAGCCAAAGACCTGATTCACAATGAGGGTTTCCTTTGTGATAGAAAGAAAAAAAAAACTACTAGTAAATAAATACGTAAGACATTCTTAATATATGTGGAGTGACACTTCTTAACTGAAAGCATAGATTAGTGTACATTACTCTATTTTACTGCATGGTGTAAGAACAGAATGTATATTTTGATATAATTTATTACACACTGGATTTGGGGAATATATGTTAAAACATCTTTATTGAGTAGTACTAGAAATGTGCTGTTTCTTTAATGATCTCAGGTAAGTATTTTTCTTGAAGATTTCCTTGTGGATGAGCACTCCAGTAAGATTGGGCAGTACCCATTAAATTTGTTCCAGTTTTTTACTGCTTACATGCCTACTTATGTGTCATCCCTCATTTTGGAATTTGACATTAATCCCTTTTTCTTTCTTTTCTTAGTTATCTAATTTTCCCCTTTCCCCTCTTTATTTTTTCCCTTCTTAGCTAAGTGGTTAATAAACACCCCCAGATTTCTTCTCTTCCAATATATTTTATTAGATTTTTTCTTTTTATTGCTTTCTCTGACATTGTTTTCTTTCTTTTCCTTTTCTTTTATTATAAGTTTTTATTAATTGCTTCATCATCTTTGTATTTATTCTTTGTTTAATCTCTTTTCATAACTCATTGAATTACAACTTCCAAAATATCAAGTTTGAGTTAATCTCTTCTAAAAAATTTCATGTTATTGCCTTGAGGATCTTGTGCCTTCACCTCCTAGTTTTGTACTGTTATTACAGGTAACAACTCCTGAATGAGGTAATAGGATTAGAAGCTCAGTGGCACAGTAGATAGAGCATTGACCCTGGAGTGAGAAAGATCTGCATTCAAATCTGATGTTAGATAGTAGCTGTCTGACACTAGGCAAATAATTTAACCTTTGCTTCAATTTCCTCATCTGAAGAATCTAAATAATATTAATATCTATCTCCAAAGCTTCTTGTGAAGAAAAAACAAGATGTACTTAAAGCATTTTAGAATCTTAAAACATTTTAAAACCTTAAAACATTTAAAAACCATAAAGCATTATACAAATTGCTATCAATACTACTACTACTACTACTGCTGCTGCTGCTGCTGCTGCTGCTGCTGCTGCTGCTGCTGCTGCTGCTGCTGCTGCTGCTGCTGCTGCTGCTGCTGCTGCTGCTGCTGCTGCTGCTGCTGCTAATGTTATTGCTACTTCTACTAGTATTGGCCCATGGTAGAAATTTCTGTCTTCTAAAACATGGAGAGTACAATTCTTTTCCCTGCCATCCCCATTTTATTTTAATTTTTTTTTTGTTATTTGCAATTCAATATCCTTATGTGTCCCTGCCCTCATATTTTTGGGTGTTGGTTTCCTCTAGGAGTTCTGGTTTCTCTTCCCCTGAGGCTTATGTTCTCCATGGAGCCATAACATTCTCTCAGAAAAGGATGTCTCCTCCTGTATCATTTCCTACAGATTATATTCATTGTAAGCTCACCATCTCCCATTACAAAATCTGTTTGTCCTCCCACATTCATGGAGAAACAGATTTTGTACTTCTTTGGTACTGACTCCCACGATTGAGTTGATGTCTTCCCTTCCTCCCATTTCAGTCCCTCTCTTTACCACCTCACTTAATATCTTATAGCCCTCTTTGTGCTGAAAGAATAAAGGACGTATTTTCCTTTTGTCATTCACCTTGGTCTTGATTAAGGTATATAACATATTCCTCTATATCTTGAACTTTCCCCCAAATCTCTTATGGACTCTCTCATTCTGTAATTTAGTTTGACAGAACAAAACAAAGCAAAACAAAAATACTAATTCAACTCTAGAATGGATATGAGGTGGGACTCAGACCTATTTCTCCACTATCACTACTTCTGTCTGTCTGTCTGTCTGTCTGTCTCTCTCTTTTTGTCAGAAACAACTCCATTCAGGATTTATTTAGCAAGAATAATAGCTACAGGATAAGAATAGAATTTTACCTCTGTTTGGTACATCCTCTTTTAGTGACCTGGTCAGGTGACTTCTTATTTTTCCCTCCTACTGCACCTTCCAGACAGTTCTCTCAGACAATAATTTGTAGGACAAGTTCTGTAGGCATTGGCAGAAAAATATTCTTCATTGAAAATACACACACTACTGAAATCACTGGTCTAAGCCAAAAATAAAAATGGCCACAGTCCAGGTAAACTCCTCCCTGCCCTGGTCTACTTCTCCATAGACTCCTTGGAAGCAGCTTCATTGTGCTCCCTTAGCTCTTCTTTTTCTTCTGTGAGGCAGTGTTCAGGGTCTTTCCCTTTGTGAAGTCTTCAGTTCCACAGTCCAACATTTCTTCCCATTGTGTGCTTCTTCCCAGATGAATTTATCTTTACCTCTGGCATGTTTCTCTGGTGTAAGAACTGCTGGTTCTAACTTGGCTCTGAGTGTCAGAGCTAGAGCTCAGTCCCAGCTTCCTCCTTATTCCAAGTCAAATTCTCTTTCCCTCATATCAGAATTGCCTTATTTAAAGTCTTTAATAGTAAAAAAAGCTATAGTATAGACTGAACATTAGCATGAGAGTCAGTTTGTCGGGGGCCAAGCCTACCAACTAGCTTTGTGATGGACAATTTCCAAAGTTTCTGTGGGCCACAGTTCCTCATCTACAAAATGGGATAACTGGATTAGCTTTTCTTTATGGTCCCTTCCAACTCTAAATCTACATTCCCTTTTCTCCTTCTGCTTGAGCCATTCTCCTTCAGCCTTTCCTCAATTTATTTCCAATTTCTCCTTTCCAAATTCATCTTTGGTCTTCTTTGCAAGTTCAAAATCCCTTTAAACGTGTTTTCAATTCCTTTGCTTGATTCAGCTCTAATCCCTTATTTTATCAAAGAAACTTTTTGTTCTTCAGAAACTGTAAGTATAAAGTTATTCTCTCCCATATTCAATTACTCTGACTTCATGATTCTATTTCTATATTTCTCACATCAGTACTCACTTTCTGGACCCACATAGCAATCAGTTCTAATAACTAAATGGGGCAATTGGGATTTTGGCCATAAAAATGATATCCAGGAGGGGCATATGCCAACAATCCTGAGTGCAGACCAAACCAAATTAAAATATAATTGGGAAATATTTAACAAAATGAGAATATTGTAAACATGGATAATGTTTCTAAGTCAACATACATCCACTACAATGTCATCTTCTAACAGGCTCCCAAAGGAAGGGCGACTTCCCAAAGGGGATAAAGGAGTGGGGTTTAAACTTAACTAATAACAGAGGAAATGAGGAGATAGGACTCTCTTCTAGCTTGACTATACCTAAAGTTTGTCTTTTGGATGGTTTTGCCACTATTCATCCTCATCTTTAATCTTTGCTGGCCTTTGCAAATTGCTTCTCTCAACTGTTTCTTTCTCAGGTGAAAAACTTTTTAGAATATCTTTTAACAATCCTCTCCTAGATCAAATCTTCATCACCTCTAGCCTGGACTACTGTTAATAGCCTCCTGACTGGTTTCTTTGCTCCTAGTTTCTCCCATCTCTAACTGATCTTCTACCTAGGGGTCAAAATATTCTTAAAAATGCTCTGTGGTTCCCTGTTGCCAGTGGGATAAAGTACAAACTCCATAGCCTGGCATTCAAGGTCTTACACCATTTCTTTCTCCTATCTACATTTCAGACTAATTTCATGCTATCACTTCAAGAAGTCTACCTTTCAGCCAAACTTACATATTCCTACATCTCCCTGCTTCCTCTTTGTCCAGTATTCAAGTCATCTCCCATGCCCACAGTGTGTGCTTTCTTTACCTCTCTATCTCAGAATTCTTCTTTTTGAGTCTCACCTCTGGTAATCCTTCCTCTGAACCCTCTGATTACACTTTGCTTTCACAATTTTTTGCAACTGCATACTTACTAATTTAAATGTTCTCTCCCTGTAGAAGAGTATAAACTCTGTGAAGTGATAACATCCATATCAAGGCTGCACTCCGGATTCATCTCCAAAGAAGATTATCTTAGAAACTTCTTTATTCTGAAAGCTTACTTCATATCTAGACTACTCGCATGACCCTGACCCAGAATAACCATTTCTTCATTCTTTCCAGTCTGAACTCCTGATTCTCCCCATGCCTTTATGTCTTTTCCACTTTTTTTTCCTACATTGAGGGCAAGAACTGTCTCTCTGCTTATATTTATCCTTGTGCCTGGTACATAATATGTGCTTTAAAAATGTTGACTCAATCCCCTTGTCTGTGAAGGGCTTGGTAAGTCAAACGGGACTTTATATTTGATGGTAGTCCTCCACTGGAGTTTAGTAAACATGGAGGATGTGGGAATGACAGGGTCAGAGACCTGACCCCAGGAAACCAACCAGAAGCCATTACCATAGTTTAAGCAGTGCAAGTGGACAAGGAGAACAAGTTGTTGCTAGTCCTTCAGGTATCCATATCTTGTACCCCAAGAGCCCTAGGGCATATGATTGGGAGGATGGAACATGGATAACTATCCTACACAGGAGACCGGGGAGGCAGTGGGAAAGAAGCTAGTGTCCGGAAGACAAGGTTGGAGGAGGAATCAGGGGAATGTGAGGGGGGGCAGGAATGGAGTGGACAAGTTACAGAGAAGTCCTTAAATAATACAAGGGCATTTTTCTAAGATGCTGGTGATGTCACACTGGTTTGAGGTGATATTATATCTGGGAGCCTCTTAGCCCAGGCTATTTGACTCCCTAGATGTTGGGTAGTTCTGGTCTGGAATGATGATATGACACTGAGCTTTGGTGACATCACATTGCTTGATCAGTTTCTCAGCTGGCCCTTTTCCCACTTCGTCATGCTAATCTGGTCAGAATCATCATGGTGGGGTAGGTAGGGAAAAAGTGCTGGCAGGCCAGCTGCATATCCCAGATACCTGACTGGATCCATGCTCCTCACAAAGGCCCAAATAGATCATCAAGGCAGGATGCCCAAAGACACAGCAGCCATGCCATAGTGGCATTGACATTAATGCCTTCCTCTTCTATTTTCTTTTAAGTTCCACTTTCTTTTTTATCTCCTTGTATACTTTCAAAGGATGAAATCACTTAATGGTTTCTATTTCTCTTTAACCTCATAGTTATCTTGCTAATTTTTTTTTTTGCATTTAATAGTCTCAAGAGATGGGGCAATTTGTTTAATCATTTATGCTTTTCTTTTTTATTTTTCTTTCTTGTATTTCTTTCCTTTGAAGTGTCTGCAAGTGAAATATCTCTCTTTCAAACTTCCTCCCAATCCCAATCTTTTTTTTTTGAAGAAAGCTTCAAATGCCTTTTGTTTATTGAATATTCATCTCTTCTCATTGGTGATTTGTGTCAGTTTTGTAGGATCTATCATTTGGTGTTACACTTTTGAGTTACTTTGTTTTCTGGAATATATTATTACATCTCATTCAGTTGTTTTTTGGCTGGTACATAATATTATTGTGTTATTTCAGTTTCCTTTAAAAATATTTGGATTTCATTCCCTTGATTACTTGCTGAATTCTTTGTCATTGGAACTGTTTAAGTTAAAATTGTGCATAACAATTATGTGTCTTCAAGCAACATAGTATTTATTTTCTGGGGGAATTCTATAAATTCTTTCAATTCATGTTTTCTTTTCTACATTCAGAAGTTCTAGGCAAATTTTTAAGAATATTTATTGAAGTTGAGGCATTTTTTGTTTTTGTTTTTTGTTTTTACTTATCAGGTTCTTCTGAGAGGCTAATAATCCTTACATTATATTTATTCATACTGTTTTTAAGATCAATTTGTTTTGATTGTGGGGAGATCATGAGTTTTTTTAACAATATTAATTTTTTTGTTTCTCTTCCTATATTTTCATTCAAAAGTGTACTTATCACAGTACCTAACACATAGTAGACACTTAATAAGTCTTGTCCTTGATGTCTTCCTACACATTAATGTATTTGTATTCATCATTTTTGTCCTCTCTTTTGCTCCTTTGGGATTACTCACCACCATGCATTCAAGTTGTTCTATTAAATAATTTTACTCTACTTACCATATGTTCTGCCATTTGATTTCATGTAAATCCTTTTCTCATTATTCTAAGTTCTCTCTTAAACTACTTGGGAACATTCTTGTCTGTTTCCATACCCTCTTGGGTATCCATATAATTCTATTTCACCAGGTATTTTTTTTTTGTTCCGAATATCATTTAAGAGTGTTTGCCACTTTTTATGTCATGTTAACTATTTTCCCTTCACAGTTTAGTATCATTCCTATTGATTTTTCCTTATGTATTCTAAACTTTTACCTGAATTTATTTTCCTTAGTACCTTTGAGGTTTTGGTTTCATTTCCCCCTTATATTAACCTCTTGTTGACTTTCTGACTTCTTGACTCTTAAAAAACCCCTAACCTGTCATCTTAGAATTAATACTGTATATTGTTTCCAAGGCAGAAGAGAGATAAGGGCTAGGCAATGGGGGTTAAGTAACTTGCCTACAGTTAGGAAGTATTTGAGGCCATATTTGAACCAAAAATCTTCCATTTCTAGACCTGGCTCTCAAACCATTAAACCATACTAAACCAATTAAACATATTAAACCGTTAAACAAAAGTAGCTGCCTCCTGACTTTTGGTGGTAGACTTACCATTGGGGTATCAAAGCTGTGTTAGTCATCTCCTGCATTGTGGACTTCACTTGTTAGTCATCTCCTGCATTGGGAACTTCAGGGACCAGATTCCCTTAAGCTAATAAAGTTTGAAAGTTTGAGGAGATAGAATGGATCCCATGTTCACTGCTTGCCCCATTTCCCTGTGTTCTTTGGTTGTAAATCAGGTGAACTCTTGAAGGCTTGGGGAAGGATGGAATGAATATTTTGAAAGGTGTTTCTCCTTATTTCAAGACTACCTGAGCATTCCCAGCTGATCCCCCATGCAGGGGATAGTACTCCCTCATATTTTGCTCCTTCTCCAACTGGAGCAGGGTAGATGAGGTCTCTGTGACATGTTGACTAGACACTTATATTTTCAGTGGTCCTCAGCAACTCATTAATGTCTCTTTGCCTCTATACACATGTATGTACATGCACAGACATGCATATGCCATTTTAACAATACCACAACTCTCTGAGTAACGTTATAATTGATTATGAGTCTAAAAACCCCAAAATATCCTTTGAATAATTCAAGTCACTGAAGAGATGACTGTCAGGCATCCGTCAGGTACAATATCAGTTTGTGTTTCAATGTCGTATACTGTACCTAGTTGAGTTCTGCTTCAAGATTGGATCAAAATGTGTCATTCAGTCTATCTCACACATAATGGAGTTGCCTGGCCATTGCAGGGAATGGATAGAGATTGGAATTGGAAGTAGGGATAGGCTAATTGAGCAGTTTCCTTATACTGGTCATGCTTCTGGTCTCCCCTGAAGCTTCAGAAAAGCTTTCTGGTGTTCTGACTATTTTATTCAGGTGATGAAGAGGCTATGTCAGTGAACCAAGCATTATTCTCGTCACTTCTGATGATTGTATATCATCTCCAACTCCCTTAGGACCTTCCAGTGACACGGAGTATAATTACTTCTGGTAGATTCTTTGGCTCTTTACTTCCTGTTGTTTCCTTGATCTCCCATACATACTTCTGTCTGCACTATACTCACACATACTCCTACTGAAAATGATTTTTTTATGGTTTTGGATATCGTATTTAATGAATTCTCATTCAATTTGACTTAATATGCATTTGTAAAATGAGAATATTAATAATGGTTGTAAAAACCTACCTCACTGCGTGGTTCTGAAGATTCAATGAGATAATGAGGGTAAAGCACTTTGCAAAACTTGAAGTGCTTTAGAAATGTCCCTTACTATTATTAATTTGGCATAACTACAATGAGCTCTTTATGTGAATGTTACAATAGGCAGCAACCCTGTATTATTCCCACACAGACACTTCTGTCTAGGAAATTCAATAAAAGACACTAGGAAAATAGAGGACTTCAATTTTCATTGCTCTTCATCTGAAACATTTCATTAGAACCAAATTCCCTTGACTTAAGACCACCCTTGAGCTACGCAGAGAGCCATTCTCTAGATCTTTCTGACCCACATTTAACCCTCAATGTTCACCTCATTTACTGTTCATGTTCCTGTCTGATTTCATTCACACGTGCTTTCATTCTACTTTGAAGCTCTATTCAAACTCCTACTCTGTGTTGGGTATTTTCTGGAAACAGATAAAAGATAGCACAAGGAAATAAACTGGGATGATTAATATTATATATTATTTCATTAGTTGAGGCATACAGGATTCATCTAAATGCATAAATTATTTTAATGTCACTCTAAGCTAACCAGTGCTTTAAGGGAAAACATTTTCAAGGTATTCATTTATAGAAATGTAGATTAGCAAACAAGACTGATGCCTGTTTATTGTAGACATGTAGAGGAAGTGCCCATTCAGGGTTTCATGGAGAAAAGTTGTGTTTTTGCATACACTCTATGTTCATGTACAATACTGGCATCCTACTTCCTTATGTAAGAGTACTAACAATTAATTAAGTATGATCACATTGGGGGAAATGTATTTGCAAAAAAATATTCAAAGATCCAAAGTATGGAACTGTTATTATACATGTTTCTAGATGTATCCTTACAAAATGCAACTGCCATCATTGCACCTATGGGTGCCATTTTCCTAAGGGGAATTAAAGAAGACAGTCCAGTTGATTGCCTTCTCTAAACAAAAACCAATGACTCTAATGTGCTTCTTTTGCTAACACATATATTCCGCAGCATATTACAAAGTCATTCTAAAATAGAGGTCGAGGCTTATGCTTTTTATGGTAGGAAAATGCCAGTACTTTCAAATGATCAGGAGAGAAACAGTTATTTCTAGCTTATTGTATTAACAGACAGCAACTGTGTGGATGGAGCATCAAGGTTCATTAAACAATAGCTAGTTTCCATTCCATTCAGAGAAAACAATTTGAAGTTTACATGATACATTATTCTTGTATAGCATAGATTGGCTCCTGGGAGCAAGTGAAAGAGAAGAGTAATTTTTTTTATTTTTAAATTTTTTTTGAAGCAGGATAATGATAGATAAAGCAATTTATTTAACAGTTTGGCTAGCTGGTAGAAATTCATACCATAACACCAAGTTGAGACTCATCAAAAATAAGCATATCTGAGCTTAGTAATTTCAATGTGGCATATTTTATTTTAATAGATTCTTATTAAATTCATAAAAGTTAATGAACTAGGAATTAAGTCATTATGAACTCTATCCCAATTGTCTGTTATTAATAGCATCACAATAGTGGTGCCATTGTTAAATATCTCCATTCTGACTGCCTACTTTTAACCACTCATCATTTTAGGTGGGGGAAAGGGGAGTATACCTTTTCTCTCTAAACATTTCTCTCAAATTCCTATAAGTTTCCCAACTGGTTGATTACTGGTATAAATTTATTTTCAGAAATCTCAAAGTTTTTATTTTTTATTTCACTTATACATAAATGTAACTATTAAAAGGATATTTTTGAAGGGATTGGATGCTATACTGATGAGTATACTACTTCACTGGATTCTATCACTTAGGTGACTAAATCAGATTATAGAATCATAGATCTAGAACTGAAAAGGAAGGCAATATCCATCTAACTCAAGACCCTCATGTTGTAGATGAGGATACTGACTCCAAAAGAGTTAAATGACTTGCCTCAAATTTCACAGGTTGTAAGCATCCAAGGCATGCTTCAACCTTTTTACTGTGCCCCTTAATTTTCACATCTTTAAAATCAGGAAAATGTAACAAAAAAGGTTAATGATTTTGAGGCCCTAATAAGAGCTTTGAGGTCAGAAACTATTATTTAATTTTAATTGAAAATGTTTAATTAATTAATTAATTAAGAATATTTTCCCATGGTTACATGATTCATATTTTTCCCGCCCCTCTCCTCCCCCTGACCTATAGCTGATGTGCAATTCCACTGGGTTTTACATATTTCATTGATCAAGTCCTATTTCCCTATTATTGATAATTGTACCAGGGTGATCATTTAGAGTCTACATCCCCAATCATATCCCCATAAAACCATGCGATAAAGCAGTTGTTTTTCTTCTGTGTTTCTATTTCCACAGTTCTTTCTCTGGATGTACATAGCGTTCTTTCTCATAGATCCCTCAGAACTGTCCTGGGTCATTGTATTTTTGCTATTAGAAAAGTTCATTACATTCTATTGTACTACAATGTATCCGTTTCTGTGTATAAGGCTCCTGGTTCTGCTCTTTTCACTCTGCATCAATTCCTGGACATCATTCTAGTTCACATGGAATTCCTCCCCTTTATTATTCCTTTTAGCACAATAGTATTCCATCACCAACAGATACCACAATTTGTTCAGCCATACCCCAATTGAAGGGCATCCCCTCATTTTCCAATTTTTTGCTACCACAAAGAGTGCAGCTATGAATATTTTTGTACAAGTCGTTTTCCTTATGATCTCTTTGGGGTATTAACCCAGTAATGGTATGTCTGGATAAGAGGGCAGATAATCTTTTAAAGCCCTTTGGGCATAGAGAAACTACTCTTTTAAATATAAGTTCTTATTGTTATATTATTTCTAGTTTTGGGAAGTATTTTAAATCACACAGAGTGAACTATAGAGTTTTCAAGCAAGGTGACCAGACAGACACCTCTAGAAAGAGGCCCTTGGGATATAGTGAAAAAAATTAATAATGCCACCACTATTCTGATGCTATTAACAAGAAAGTATCATGTAAACATTGGGGTCAGTACCTTATAACAATATCTGCCCTTGAAGTTTGTCCTGGATGCATGGCACTGAGGTTGGTTGATTGTCTTTTCAATAGGGAGATTAGGCTTCTTTGTTCTCTAGTACCATGCATGTCATGGATTTTTAAGTAATAATTCTGTTTTTAATTCTAGTCTAAGAGGTCTTCCCCAGTAGAGAAATGTGAGAAAAGAGGAGAAGCAAAAGGTACTCATTCTAAATGTGAATCAGATAGACAAGAAGTAGTTTTATTTCCACAATGATAAAAGGACACTAACAAATAAAGAATGACAGAATTATTATAATCAATGGAAAACTAAGTCAGACTTCATCTAGACAACTGCATCAAGGCTGCTCATTAGTTATTTTACATTTTACCTCTATTGGATATAGCTCTAACGATATCAAGCAAATTCTTTCTAGTAGTTTCTTATCTCTTTTTATGCATGATTCCTTCAATTTTAGTTGGTCTGGCTCTTGTGCAATTGAAAATCTTGTGCCTTTGAATTACACTACCCAGAAGGCCACTGACTTCCTGTCAGTGGATAAATAAGCGGGATAAATAAGGTGGTCTTCCATGGCTAGCTCACTTTGCTTCATGGGTCAACTTTGGTAGAGCAGACTGTTTGAACAGGTAGATGAGCCATGGGCATGTGGTTTTATTTTGTTACTTTTAGCGATTATTAATAAATCTTATAAAATATAATATTTGAAATGATTGTATATTGATTTTAATTTTTACACTCTGCCTGTCTCTCTATTACCCCTGCTACTATTAGAATAGCTGATATCCTGCTGCTTAGGTATCAGAAAAAGGAAATTCTAGTTGCTTTCCAAAGTTTCACAAGGTCTTCTACCAACAAAAAGAAGATACAAACTGAAGGTGTACTCATTCTGGACAGATATTTGTCTAGGAGGCCACAGGCTCAGCAGAAGAGCATCCCCACTGGCAGATTATGGATTTGCCTTGAATCTTCAAGATAAACCAGAAGAAGAGCAGAGAGTCATTCAGTTCTCACTCAGCAACTGATTATAATATACCTCAAAGTCTACATGAAGCAGTCAGAGAATATTCTGAATTATGTATGTATGGGCAAAGAGGAAGGAACCTTAATCACATATCCTGAGAGAGATCTTATTCTTCATTAAGTGCAAAATTGCTTTCATTACTGTGATGGGACAATTAGTCAATGAGTTCCTAGTGCTTATGCTCAGAGGGCTTTGTCTGATGCAATCCTCCACGAGGACTTTGGAGCCATTTGGTACTTTTTTTAAGTCCACTAATCATGTAGCAAAGACATAGACTTGATTTTCTACTGAACACAAATTGTTGCCCATACAAAAAATACCTGAGGAAGTCACTTGGTCCATTTCCTTTCCTTGGTATCCAGGGACAATTAGGAGTTTCTAGAGCTCTCTAAATAGGTCTCTTGCCCTTCCTCAGAGAGAACCAGCCTGAAGTACTGAGCACATGATCCTGCCGCTAAAGAGAGAGGTAGAAAGAGCACTAGTGGTCTCTTCTCCCCATCCAGGGCACTCTGAAGCCAGCGACACTTTGTGTGGCTTTTGTGTCTATTCTTTCCTATCTTAGAGGAATGAAAGGTGGAGGCAGAGAAGACTATGCTTGGACTGTGTGAACTGTGAAAGATCCAGCTAACCAAGTACATGCCAGAGTGTGCAGTCAGCCAAGCAGTGATTGGGACACAGGTCAGAAACAGATTGATCCTACAACCAAGATGTTAGTTCCTAAACGTGACTATTCCAGATTCACTTGATGAATGGATGATTGTGGGAGTAAAGCGGGATAAATATTTTGTAGAAAAAAATTTTAGCCACTTTCCTAGGGACTGAAGTGTATAAGGAAGAATATGGAGAGTATGACCCTAGGGTTTTGGGGACATAAGTTTGTATTTGTTTTCTTACTGATATTTTCTCAGTAAATATCCTTTCATAAAAAAAAAAAAACTAATCAATGGCAATTAGTTAAATGACACTAGGAATCAACTAATTGGCATTTTGTATTAGAGAGAACACACAAAAAAATGGGAACTTGAGCCAATAAAATTCAAGAAAAAAATGAACTTTCATGGGTACTGCCAGAACACTGAGGTGGAGAATCCATTCATCAGCTTGAGTTCAAGTTGGGATATAGGCCCCAGAGTTTAAATAGATCTATATATACATTGCTGAATCTACCAGGCTATAGAATCTGGAGATAGGCAAATTGCTTTATAATCTCTTTGACAGTAAGACCACAAATTCTTTAGAAATAACTCTAGGTAAATTGTGAAGGAAGAAGAGTTTGTCTTCAGTGTTACAATTTCAACACCTCCCATTTTTCCAGCCTTCCTGTCCTTTACTTATTGAATCAGTTAAAGGCCCAAAGTCTGTTTATCTATTCTTATGCTCTCAAACTTTAATAATCAATAATAATCAAAGCTTGTTACTACTCAGCTTCCCCCTTACAAATTTGCCTATTCTCTCTTTTATCCCTTCTGGCCCCCAGTGTCAAGCATCCAATAAGCTAAATTATTCTATACTGGTGAGCACGTAGGCACATAAAATTTACCCTTTAACGATGAACTTCTCTAGATTATATTACCATCTTTGTTGTCTGACCCATTAGCTACAAAAAGTTACAATGGAAGGGGTTAAAGGGGCAAGAGAGCTGATTGTTTGAAAGCCATTTGGTGGTCAGCATGCATGTTATCTCTGCTTCTTAAAACCAAGTTATTAGATTGATTGGTACATAAACGAGTGGCTGAGCTTGATAAGGAGGGCTACTTTTAATGGTTATAAAAATATGTTTATTTAAAAGTAAAATTTAACCTACAAGATGTCATTGGGAGGCCACAAAAGGGCCTAATGCACTTTGGGAGATCTGATTTGGATTCCTACATCTACTTTCTTTCACTTCAAGAGCTAGAAGCTAGGGCGCTTGGGCAACTTACTTAACTCTAGAACTTGAGAGCTCATGTCTTCTTGGCAGACTTAACTTTGCCCTCCTGCACAGAGGCATTATAATAGCATCTTTTATTATGTTATCACATAACACTGTGTGACATACCATTTGTCAAATAATACAATAGGAACCCTATTTGTTCTCTAATCTTAACTGTACATATACAGCTTGAGGATTACATTCCACAGAATGCCCTCCAGATAAATTTGATTACTGTTCATCTAGTAAGATTTTTAGACGAAGTTGAATTGCGTATTCATGGTTTAAATGGTGCTCTCTTTTCCAATGTAAATGGAGTGTCTTTCATAGTACAGGATCACACACATGTGAGAATAATAATAAATTTGATCATTTTTAAACCCCAAAGAGGACATTTTGGGGGTCATGGGGGAGGCGAGAGGATTTTGGATATTATTAAGCTCAGATTTGAACTTCGGTAGCTTTGGTAGCAATGGTAGCTTTACTTTAAATCAATCTTGCAATTAAGAAATAGCGACAGATAAAAGGAGACAGATACAGAGAGATTGGAGTAGAGACAGAGAATCAGAGTCAAAGAGAAATAGAAAATTCTCTTTTACCTTTGCACAGAGTAATACATTCTACTAAATTGCAGATTTCCTAAAAATCAGAAGTAATATAATTTGAGTACAAATGGAATATCACTTGACTCTAGCTCCTCACAAATGGAGTTGGGATAATGGTAAAAATATAAATAGGGTGCAGAAAGGATTCTACAATAAATTATTAGAGGAAATTTAGAGTGGCTAGGAATTTATTGATGGATTTTGGAGCTAATGTAATTATAAAATAGTTATTGGGCCTTCCCATAACCATGCCCTGGTGAACCTGTCATAGTAAGGACCCAGGGTGAACAGATAGAGTTTCTGACCACAAATGACATTTCTTAAGATCTTACAAAGAATTTTACAGAAATAATTGATAATTATACAGGTAACTTAAATATTTAGATCTATATCAATTTATTCAAAAATAAAATCACTTCCTCAGTCACTTTACTTCTGTCCCAAATATACCAAGTACAGTATATAATTTTTCATGTCATGAAAGATAGACTTACTGACTGACTTCCACTGCCTATCAAAATAATGTAGGTAGGGGGCAGCTTGGTGTCTCAGTGGATAGAGAGGCAGATGCAGAGACAGGAGGTTCTGGGTTCAAATTTGGCCTTAGACACTTCCTAGACATGTGATCCTGGACATTTAACCCCCATTGCCCAGCCCTTATCACTCTGCTGCTTTGGAACCAATATACAGTTTTTATTTTAAGGGGGAAGGTAAGGGTTTAAAAAAAAAAGAAAATAATATAGCTTATAGAAGCAAACTCACTCTTCTTGCCCTAAGATTCTTGCCTAGAACCTGGGGATGGACAAGTGGATAGATTATAGGTCACTTGGATGACCTGGGGAAACTTTAAGGTTCTTTTTGAGGGGATGAGTGAGAAAGTGGAGCAAGGCTAACCCATGATTCTGGGAATGGTGCTAGTATTGCAAGTAGGTGCTGTTTTCCTTTTTCACCTGTCCTTTCTTCTCTTCTCTTTTTCAGTTTTCCTCCTTTTTAAAACTCTTTTCCTCTAGTTTTTAAATATTTGTTTTTGTTGATTATACTAACTTTTTTGCATCATCATTAGTGTTAAGTTCACACAGACACATATAGTTCTTATATTTATACATGAGTGTTTATCTATTTATTCTCTCTTTCAAACTTAGAACATATCATACTTTGCAAACTTTAGCCTGAAACATTTATGACTGCATTTAATAAACTTTTGAGTGAAAAGTCTGCAACAAATTGTGACATTTGTCATTATGTTATAGGTTTGGATTTGGAAGGCTTGCATTCCAAAGTCTTTTCAGTTTCTAATGTATAGCATTGCATTAGAATGGACTTTGGGGTAGCTTTTAGTTTAATGCAAGGTCTTGTAAAAATGGATCATGGACTTTCCTTTAATTGTAGATTTGGGCTAACTAGAACAGCGTGACACAAAATAAGATTTTAATAAATGCAAGATTATTAATTGATTAGGTCATATCGAGGTATTAACAATCAAAAAGTGTTTATAAATAGAAGAGACATATTTTTAACAAGGAACAAAACAAAAACATTTGGAAAGGTTTCCTAACTATACCCACAACTTCATAAGACTAATGAAGAATTTCAACTGCTTCTTGAAAGAGAGGTAATACAAGAGAGGTGCAGAAAGGAGCCCATATCTTCAGAGAAGGCTAGTGAGTTTATTTGTTTTGCACGACTCTACTTTTTATACCAAAAAATCATGTTGTAAAATTATTTGGAATTAAATACTCTAATTGTAAAGAATCAGTGGGTCAAAGAACAAATGATCAAAACAATAAATTATTTCATTGAAGAAATTACATCAACACATCAAATTTTTTGGAATGCAGCCAAAACAACACATAGGAGAAAATTTATATTTCTAACCATATACATCAGTAAATGAGAGAAAGAGCATATCTATGAGTTGGGACAAGAAAATTTTAAAAATAGGAAAAGAACAAATGAAAATTTCCCAATTAAACAAAAAAAGAAAAGAAAAATCGATGATAATGTTAATAAATTTAAAAGTAAGATAAAATAAAACAAGGAACAATTTTTGTGAACATAAAAACAATAAAAGAGATAAATGATTAATTTGATTTTGGAAAAAGAAAGTTATCAGTATCAAAAATTAAAAAACAAAAAAAGAATATGCCACAAATGAAAGGGAAATTAAAGAAATAATTAGTAGCAATTTTGCCCCACTATATGCGAGGACAACTGATGATCTGAGTGAAATGAATGAACATTTATGAAAATATAAATATCCCAGATTAACAGAAGAGGAGAAAGAATATTTAAATAACTTTATCTTAGAAAAAGACATTGAATGATCCATAAATGAAATCCTTAAGATAAAATCCACAGGATTAACAAATGAATTCTAAAAACATTTTATTTTTGGTTTTGAAATTTTTATTTTGTCAATTTTGATCATTATTCCTTGGTTATAAGAATAATATTCCTTTACCTTCCTCCCCTCCTCCCACCCTTCCCATAGCCAACATGCAATTACACTAAAGGTATTTTTTATTACATGTGTAATACACTAGGTATTACACAAGGTATTACACATGTTCCTGATCAGAACCTATTTCCATGTTGTTGGAGTTTGCATTAGGATGTTCATTTAGAGTTTACATCCCCAACCATATCCCCACAACCCATGTATTCAAGCAGTTGATTTTCTTCTGGGTTTCTACTCCCACAGTTTTTCCTCTCAATGTGGATAGTGTTCCTTTCTCGAAGATCCCTCCAAGATGTTCATGTTCACTGCATTGCCATTAATGGAGAAATCCATTACATTTGATTGTACCACAGTGTATCAGTCTCTGTATATAATGCTCTCCTAGTTTTGCTCCTCTCACTTTGCATGAATTCCTGGAGGTCATTCCAGTTCACATGGAATTCCTGTAGTTTGTTAATCATTTGAGCACAATTGTATTCCATTACCAACATATACCATAATTTGTTCAGTCATTCCCCAATTGAAGGACATTCCCCTTATTTTCCAATGTTTTGCCACCACAAAGAGCACAGCTATGACTATTCTTGTATAGGTCTTTTTCTTTATTATCTCTTTGGAGTAGAAACCTAGCAGTGCTATAACTGGATCAAAGGGCAGAAAGACTTTTAACACCCTTTGGGCATGGTTCCAAATTGCCCTCCAGAATGGTTAGATCAATTCACAACTCCATCAGCAGTGGATTAATGTCCCAACTTTGCCACATCCCCTCCAGCATTCATTACGTTCCATTGCTGTCATGTTAGCCAATCTGATAGGTGTGAGGTGATACTACAGAGTTGTCTTGATTTGCATTTCTCTGATTATAAGAGATTTAGAATAATTTTTCATGTGCTTATTAATAGTTTTTATTTCTTTATCCAAAAATTGCCTATTCATGTCACTTGCCCATTTATCAATTGGAGAATGGTTTGATTTTTTGTAGAATTGGTTTAGTTCTTTATAAATTTGAGTAATTGAACCTTTGTCAGAGGTTTCTGTTATGAAGATTTTTTCCCAATTTCTTGCTTCCCTTCTCATTTTGGTTGCATTGGTTTTGTTTGTATAAAAAAAATTTAATTTGAAATATAATCAAAATTATTTATTTTACATTTTGTGACTTTTTCTATGTCTTCCTTGGTTTTAAAATCTTTCCTTTCCCAATGATCTAACACATATACTAGGCTGTGTTCACCTAATTTACTTATATTTTCCTTCTTTATATTCACGTCTTTCACCCATTCTGAGTTTATGTTGGTGTAGGGTGTGAGATGTTGTTGATCCAATCCTAATCTCTCCCAGATTATCTTCCAATTTTCCCAGCAGTTTTTATCAAATAGTGGATTTTGGTCCCAAAATCTGGGACTTTTGGACTTATCATAGACAGTCTTGCTGAGGTCATTTACTCCAAGTCTATTCCACTGGTCCTCCCTTCTGTCTCTTAGCCAGTACCATATTGTTTTGATAACCACTGCTTTGTACTATAGTTTGAGATCTGGGACTGCAAGGCCACCTTCCTTTGCATTTTTTTTTCATGATTTCCGTGGATATTCTCGATCTTTTGTTCTTCCAAATGAACTTGGTTATGGTTTTCCTCTTCATTAGAGGTGAGGTCTCTCTTTTCATGTTGGTCAATTTGGTTTTCTTCTTTCCTTTTTTTTTTAAACCTTACCTTCCATTTTGGAGTCAATACTGTGTATTGGCTCCAAGGCAGAAGAGTGGTAAGGGCTAGGCAACGGGGTTCAAGTGACTTGCCCAGGGTCACACAGCTGGGAAGTATCTGAAGCCAGATTTGAACCTAGGATGTCCCCCCCAAACCCCCCCCCTGTCTCTAGGCCTGGCTTTCAATCCACTGAGCTACCCAACTGACCCCCTTCTTTCCTTTTTTAAAATTAGATTGACCAATTTGTTTTTTCACAGTAACAGCTTCTAGTCTTGTTTATTAAATCAGTAGTTCTTTGACTTTCAGTTTTATTAATTTCTCCTTTGATATTTAGAATTTCTTATTTAGTTTTCATCTGAGGATTTTTAATTTTTTCACATTCTAGTTTTTTAATTTGCATGCCCAATTCATTGACCTCTGCCCTCCCAAAAATTTTAATACATGAATTCAAGGATATAAATTTCCCCCTGAGTACTGCTTTGGCTATATCCCATAGATTTTGAAAGGATGTCTCATCATTGTCATTTTCTTCAATGACATTGTTAATTGTTTCTATGATTTGTTCTTTAATCAATTCTGGAGAAATATATTGTATAATTTCCAATTAGTTTTTGATTTGCCTCTACATGTACTCTTACTAATTATTATTTTCATTGCATTGTGATCTGAGAAGGTTGCATTTATTATTTCAGCTCTTTTGCACTAGTTTGCAATGTTTTTGTGCCCCAGAATATGATCAATCTTTGTGAATGCACCATGTGCTGCTGAAAAGGTGTATTCCTTTTTATCTGTACTTATTTTTCTCCACATGTCTAAGAACTCTAATTTTTCTAAGATTTCATTCACTTCTCTTACCTCTTTCTCATTTTTTTGTTTGGTATATGTAGTTCTGATAGAGGAAAGTTCAGGTCTCCCACTTATACAGTTTTTTTATATATTGCATCCTTGAATTCCACTAGTTTCTCCTTTAGAAATCTGGATGCTATGCCATTTGGTGCATACATGTTGAGTATGGATATTTCCTCATTGTCTATACTGTCTTTTATCAGGATGTAATTACCTTCCCTATCTCTTTTGACTAGATATGTTTTTACTTTCACTTTATCAAATATCATGATTCCAAGTCCTGCCTTCTTTTTATCTGTTGATGCCCAATAGATTTGGCTCCATCCTATTACTTTTACCCTATGTGTGTCTACCTTCCTCATGTATGTTCCTTGTAGACAGCATATGGTAGGGTTTTGGTTTCTAATCCACTCTGCTATTCACTTGATTTTTATGGGTGAGTTCACTCCATTCTCATTCAGAGTTATGATTACCAGCTGTGTATTTCCAAGCATTTTCATTTCCACTCCTAGTCCTTCCCTTTCTTCTTTCACTATTCCCTTCTATAGCAGTGTTTTGTTTTTAATCAGTCCCCCTAATTCCCACCCTTATTTTATTTCCCTTTCTGTCCCCCATCACTTCTTATTCCCCTCTTATTTTCTTTAGAGTTTTTTTAAAACTACCCCCCCATACCCCGTCCCTCTCCCTTATTGCTTCCCTCCTTACCAGTCTGTTTGTTACCCTTCTACTGCCCTATAGGGTGCAAATCATTCTCTGCCCCAATGTATTTGATTGTTCTTCCCTCTTCAAATCAATTTCAATGCACATAAGAATTGAATATTCCCTATCTCCAACCTCTTTACCCTTCCAGTGTATTGGTGTTCTCCCCCACTCCCGCACTGGGCTTCTTTGTAAAATAAATTTATCCCATTTTGTTTCTTTCCCCATTTCTCTTAGTATTAACCTCTTTAAAAAAAACTATACACACACACACACACACACATATATATATATGTATATATATATATGTGTGTGTGTGTGTGTATATATATACAACTAGAGTTTTTTATGTCTTGGCATTTCATACTATACAGTTTGTCATGGTTCTAAGTAAAATTCTTCTAGCTACCCAGATGATAATAACAATTTTTAAGAGTTAACAATATCTTCTTTGCTTGTGGAGATACATATCATTTTAATTTATTGGGTCCCTTATAAAAGGGTTTTTTGTTTGTTTTTTCCCCCTTTCTTAATTACATTTTGATGATTCTCTTGAGTTCTGTGTTTGGACATCAAATTTTCTGTTCAGGTCTGTTCTTTTCTTTATGAATGCTTGGAAGTCCTCTATTTTACTAAATAACAATACTTTCCCCTGCAAGAATATAGTCAGTTTTGCTGGGTAGTTGATTCTTGGTTGTAGACCTAGTTCCCTTGCTTTCTGGAATATCATATTCCATATATGCCTTTTGGTCCTTCTGTGTTGATGCAGTCAGATCTCATATTAGAAATTCTAACTCTGGTTCCATAGAATCTGAATTAATTCTTCTTAGTCACTTGTAATAGTTTTTCCTTGGTCTGGTATTTCTTGAATTTGGATATAACATTCCTAGGCATTGTCAAATACAGGAGGTGATCTGTGGATTCTGTCAATCTCCACTTTTTCCTCTTGCTTGAGAATGTCAGGGTATTTTTTTAGATAATTTACTGTAGAATGATGTTCTGGTCTTTCCTTTTGTTATGGTCTTCTGGTAGTGGAGTAATTCTTTTATTATCTCTCCTGGCTCTGTTTTCCAGATCTGTCATTTTTTGAATGTGGTGTTTTATATTTTCCTCAATTTTTCGTTCTTTTGATGTAGTTTTATATATTCTTGTTGCCTTGTGAAAGCATTTGCTTATAGTTGATGGATTCTACCTTTTAAAGACTGGATTTCATCCCTGGTTTTTTTGTCATCATTCTCCTTCTGGTCTGATTCTCTTTGGAGGTCATCTTTCATCTTCTTTGCCTTTTCTTTCATCTCCTTTGCCTCATTTTCAAGCTGGTTAATTTTGGCATTCCAGGCACTGTTTCTCTTTGCAGATGACTTATTTTGCTTTTTAAGTTCTTTTCTTAGTTATCTTCAACTTCTCTTCATTGTTTTTTGAATTATATTTTGAGTTCTTCCAAAGCCTATGTCCAATTCACTGGAGTTTCTATGCTTTTTCTTGGTGTTCCTTGGTCATCCTCTGTTCCAATAGCTCTTTATTCATTACCTGGATAGAAGCTGTCGATTATAATTCTTTTTTGTTGTTATTGTAGTTTACTCATATTTTTTTCCTTTTCTCCCTCCCGCCCCCTTAATTGCCTGTGATCTTGCTCCTTTGATTATATGCTGAATCTGTGGTTTTGGGCTATTCTGTCCTGCAGGGTTTTTTCTCTCATCTGCTGATTGGTCAGGTTGAGTCCTGATGTCAGTTCTTACCCAGCTTGTAGCAGAAGTTGAAAGGGAGCTGGGCTTCCCACCCCTTTATCAAAATTGTAGATTTTGCTCTTGGAGCTTAGTCAGCAACCTCCTAGAGCAATCTAGGGGAGGAGTATTGGAACTTGAGCTTACATGCCCTCTGAAGACTTCTTATCTGCCCTATTAATAAGACTGAGCCAGGGTGGAGTTCATCTGCAGAGCTGGATGTGCTCTGAGTCCAAAACCTTGATAAAGGAGTCAAGGAGGTAAGATGAGGTGTTGTGGCTATGACTAGACTGCCTTCTATACAGGTCTTCTTCAGCTGCCTTCTCTTCCCCTGTATTCAACTCCCTGAGTCTGGTACAGCTTTGCCAGCAAAATACTACCTCTGGACTAGTGCCCTTGACCTGCCAGTGATACCAGCCACCACTGAATTATCAGCACTTTAGTTGGGGGAGGGGTCCTGGGAACTTCCTTCTTCCTTCCCCTTAAACCTGAGTGTTCTAATATTTAGACTTTTGGGGGGGCATGTCTTTTAAGTTGAGTCTAGCAGGAGGGTTTCCAAGCTTTGTCCTTTTCTTAGATTTGGTTTTCCGTCCCCTCGAAGCATTTTGATTTTAATTGGTAAGGAAGGGTTTTCAGGGATCTGAATTTTTGCTTCCTCTAAGCTGCAATCTTCTCTACAAGCATTTAAGGAATAAATAAGTCCAATAATATACAAATTATTTGAAAAAAATGAGACCTACCAAATTCCTTTTATGACACAAATATGGTATTGACACCTAGACTGTAAAGAACAAAAATAAGGAAAACTATAGGCCAAATTCCCTTATGATTATTCATGTAAAATTTTTAAATAAAATACTTGCAAGGAGTTTTATTGTATTATATCACAATGATTATATATTTTGACCAGGTAGGATTCATAGCAGGAATGCAGGCAGGTTCAATATTAGAACTATCAGCATAACTGACCATATCAACAATAAAACAACAAAAAATCATATGAATATATCATAAGATGCAGAAAAACTCTTGAAAAAATACAATACCCATTCCTTTTGAAAATTCTATAAAGTATGGAAGAAGTGGAGTTTTTCTTGAATTAATTATAAATTACCTAAAACCACGCACTATTTTTAAGGCAGATAAGCTAGAAGCCTTCCCAATAAAATGAAAGGTGAAACAAGGATGTCCATTATAAGACTATTACATAATATTATATTAGAAGGGCTATTTATAGCAATAGCATAAAAAAAGAAATAGAAAGAATAACAATAGGGAATGAGGGAACAAAATTATCACATTTTGCCGATAATCTGAAGATATACTTTGAGAAGGCCAGAGACTCAATTAAAAATTATTTGAAATTAATGAAAAAACTTTAGAAAATTTTAAGGTATAAAATAAACCCACATAAATATTCAGAGTTTCCATATAACAACAAAACCTACAATCAAGAGATAGAAAGAGGAATTCAATGAAAAATAACTACAGATAATATAAAATACTTAGGAGTATACCTTCCAAGGCAAACCCAGCATATGAACATAATTATAAAACATTTTATACCCATGTAAAGACAGATCAAACAATTGAGGAAATATTGTTTACGAATAGGCTGAGAAAATCTATAAAATATTACAATTTTATCTTAAATTAATTTTCTCATTCATTGTCATACTAATCAAACTACTAAATTATTACTTTATAAAATTTTAAAAAGAACAAAATTCATCTGGAAGAATAAAATAATAAGAATGTCAAGAGAATTTCAAAAAATATGGAGAACAACCTAGCAGTTCTAGATTTCAAACTGTTACAAAGCAATAATCATGAAAATAATCTGGTACCAACTAAGAAAAAGACTGATAGATCAGTGGAATAGATTGTATAATACACGGTAGTAAATAATTAGAGTAATCTAACATTTACAAACTCAAATATCCAAGCTTTAGTATTAACACACTCACCATTTGAAAAAAAACTTTGTTGAGAGAACTGAAAAACAGTTTGGCAGAAATTAGACATAGACCAATATCTTATACCATATACCAAGATATGTTCAAAATGTATACATACTTTAATCATGAAATGTCTTATCATAAGCAAATTAGGCTAGCATGGAAATCTTACCTGTTAGTTCTTTAGATAATGGAAGAGTTTATGACCAAAAAAGAGCTAGAGAGGATCATGGGAAGTAAAATGGATAATATATTTACATAAAGAGATTTTACAAAAACAAAACCAGTTCAGTCAAAATTAGAAAGATGGCAGGAAACTGAGGGATAAAGATTTTACAGCATGATTCTCTGATAATGTTCTCAAAAATATAGGAAATTGAGCCAAATTTATAAAAAAATCAGAAACTTTCCCCAGTTGTTATATGGTCAAAGGCTACAAATAGAAAGTTTTCAAAAGATTATCTATGGATAAGGACTATTTTAATATTCACAATATAAATTGTTTTAAGCTAGTTCAATTTTTCATAAAAAGGTTAATATTCTTAATCCTTTTCCCATTTTTTAGGGTCAAAATCTTGTTTGAAAGGGTTAAGTTGGAGCTGTTATAATTATTCACACTTTCTGTTTTCATTGATTTTTCTTATTTGACATGAGTTTTGACTCTAAATAATTAATGCCATAGCCATACACAGACTGATACTAAAATAGCTCCCATACTAGTGAATGATCATTTTTTTATACATTGCCAAATTAGCTTTGTATGTGGGTTCATTGATATGAAAATTCTCAGTAATTCATAGGTTTGCTTTTTTTGTATTTCTTATTCTAAATCCTAATTTCTAACATGAATTTTGACATCTTTTCCTGTAACTATGATATCATTTGGTTTGATATATGTTGACTTTTTTGTTGGTTATTATCAAGTTATTCATAGAATTTATCTTATGTCCTGTAACAGATTTTGACTCGTAAACAAAAATTATTCTCATGGTGGTATATTTAATTATATTTATCATGAAAATTTAGAGAAATTGCAACTGAACTTTTCTTTTTAACTACAACTTTGGTTACATGCACAGTGAAAATATCAAGGTAAACGTGCTTCATTAACAAGGTTAATGAAATAGGAGGAAAATACACAAGAGGAAAAGAGGGGCACCAACTTGTACTGGCTAATGACCTACCCTATGTAGAACACTATTATGACAGAGAAGAAATTGGCAGACCTTATCTATCTTATTAAGATCACATCTTGTCACCTGAATGTATAAATGGAAGGGAAAACTGGTATGGAGTCTACTTCCTTTTCTACCATGTCTGGCACCCAGCATCATTAGATTTTTTATTTGAGCAACCAATAAGGGGGCTCTCATCAGATGCCATACATAACTGTGACTGGAAGCTTCTGCCTCTCCATACACTCACCTCTAATTACCTAGTGTTGAATTAAAATGATAGCTACACATACTCTGGGGAAGAGGAAATTAGGGCAGAGGTTTCAAATTTACTGCCATCTGGCCAGAACCGGATTAAAATGCAATTGGAAAATGTTTAACAAAATAACTAAACATATAAAGCAACAGATATAATGTTAATATGTGATTTCTTCTGTCAATGGAAAGGCTAAAGGGGACTATATAAGTTGAATACCACAAAGGTAGAGCAACTTCTACATACATGTCCCAGGACAGTATCTAAATTATCTCCTCTGTGGTAGAGCACGTGATTAACTAGAAAACCCATCAAGAATACTATGTGGAACTCTTAAAGACTATCATAAATTTGCATCACATTTTTTCATATCTTATTTTATTCAGTTTCTGGAGTTGAAAACAATTTCCATAGAAACAAATTTCAAAACGTTCTATATTAACTCACATATGTCTCTGTTTTCATTTGAATTTTATACATTTTAATTCCTATTCCAAATCATCATTCCAAATATGCTACAGATCATTCACAGATGCTTTTTTCCTTTTGTTTTGCCCTGTGTTTACTTTTCAATGTTCTTGATTGACCAAAAATTCAATTCTAAATCTTTCATCTTCTGAACCTTTTGCTTAAAACTTTCACAAAAGTTTTATGCTTTTCATAGAATGAAGAAGATGCTAAGTTCTGAAAGGCTATGCCAGACTTTGAAAAAGCATTTTAAAAAAGAATATTTTTGAAAACATCATGTTGTATTGTTTGTTGAACAAGCTGGCCAAGTAGAGAGTAACCATTTGAAAACTATTGGTTGTTCATAAGATTATGATTTTTGAATTATATGTGTATGTAATAGTCACAGTATGAGTAGAAGCACTAATTATATTAGTAAGAGTTGTAATCTATGAAATAGATTTCAGAATAGAAATTTACTTTGTTCCTGGTGAGGAATTGGACAAAAAGGGGAAAAATAGGCTAAGATTCATATAATTCATAGACCATATATAAATATTCATTTAACTGTTGGTTGCTATTAACATAACACCTTTGTCTAATTATCAGTAAATTATCATGCCACTTTCCAGAAATGAAACACATCTATTTTGGCATTCTCACTAGTAATAGAACATGACTATTAATGCAAAGCATGAAGAAGTTGTAACTCAATGAAAGGACAGTTCATGGGCAACTGGATTTCTGAAGGGCAGATAAAGGAATTAGTAGAGATGTATATATCATGTAAAGAAACAAACTAGATGATGTGAAACTTTATTTTTTATTGAGTCTATCAATTCCTATATATTAGTGAGCATTACCGGGTATTCCTGTGTCTTGGATCTGGGTCATAGATGCCATCCAGGCTGCTACTTTTTGAATTTTCTTTGTTCTTGGGAATCCCAAGGATTGTCTTCCTTTTTAACAGAATTTAGTTCATAAGTGAGGAGTTCTTTTCTTCCTTATATGGCCTTTCCAATTTTGGTGTTTGGGAAGGGGGATAGGTTAATGGACCACTTCTTAATTAGCTTTCACCAATTCAAGATGTCTTGGGATGTTCAAGGGAGGGGCTGACTAATGAGCTCCTAAAAATCTATTTATTAAGCTGCCTGACTCAGCTCTAGTTGTCCCTGGTCATGAGAGAGCGGGAACCTGCAGATGAGGGAGACAAAAGGATACTTCTGCTAACAGTTATTTTATATGAAATAGTTATGACAAAAAGTAAAGAAAGGTAGAGAAGAAAGACCCATTTAGAAAACCTTCTTGGATTTCCTCTTCAGTAGGATCCTGGAGCCCTCCTATAATCTTATAGGTCATTGTATCCAACCAGCCACTGAGATGAGACAAGGAACTAAACAAAGACAGTCATAGGAAGGAAAAGTGGAGTTCACATGTGAATGGCTACTGAGGGAGGTGAATAGGTTTAACTATAATAGCTTCTGAGAATATTCTTCTAGAAGACTTCAAATTAGTCACCTTCACCTCTTAAGAGGAGAAGAGTTACTTCAATCTAACCTTTTATGTGGAAAAATAATCAGGAAAACAAGAGCCAGCTGAAGGAAAAATTACTTTACAGCAACTTAAATTGAGAAATCATCACCTAAGGATATTACAACAAATCAGCATGGCTGCTTGAAAGAATAATGAAGCAGAGGCAGCTAGGTGGACCAGAGGTTATACCACCAGGACTGGAATTAGAAAGTCCTGGGCTCCTATCTGGCTTCAGACACTTCCTAGCTATGTGACTCTGCACAAGTCACTTCACTCTAATGCCTACCCTTTATCACTCTTCTGCCTTGGAAATGATATTTAGTATCCATTGTAAGAGGGAAGGGAAGGATTAAAAAAGCTCCAACTGAAGCATATCACAAAACAGCAAAATGACTGAGAATAGCAATAAAAGAATAATTAAATGTCAGATATTCATAGAAAATAGAAATCTTGAGAAAGGAATCAACAAGTCTAATCTGAAAATACAAAATTAGAACCACAAAAGGAAAAAATGTCTTTCCATAAAGTCTCTGAAAAAGACAATTGAGAGAATTGAAAATTCTAAATGCAGAGAAAGAAGGAAAATTAATTGAATAAATCAAATTATGGCAATATTTGAAGAACAAGAATAACTTGAGAATAAGATAAAAAGACCTAAGATTTTCTATTCATTTCAATTAATATTCTGATTGTTACTCTCTGGACTTTACTGTTGTGCCTTAGCTGTATAGTCACCCTGGCAGTTTCCTGATTAGCTACAGACTTCTCATCCTGGAACCATGCAAGAAGCTTATTCAGTTCCTTTTTCCCTTTGGTCAGACCCTCTTAGAACTTCCATTTTGAGGAAATGTTCATGTCGGCAATCCTTCCATTGTCTTCCGGTCTGCTTCTACTTTGTTTTTTTGCAACAATGCCCTAAAAGGTTCCCCCCTACTGTTTTGCTTCCTTTTTAAATTTTATGTTTCTGTACTAGAATGTAAGCTCTTTAAGAGCAGGGATTACCTTTTTATTACCACTTTCATTGTATGCAGAGCACTTAGCACAATAGTAAATATATAATAAAGGCAAAAAAAGCTTATTGACATGACTTCCTTAGGAAAGAAAAGAAAGAAGGACACTTTTTTTCTAGGTTTAAAAAAAAGGGCAATTGCAAAGACATATTAGAATTATCGATAGTTTGTACTAATTTTTACTTGAATCTTTAGGATTTTCTATATATGCCATTATATTGTCTGTGAAAAGAGATTTTTTTTACCTCTTTGTTTATTCTGATTCCTTCAATTTCTTTTTCTTCTCATTGCTATTTCTAGCATTTCTAATAATCGGCTGCTAAAGAAGCTATGAGGAGAAAGGCACATAAGTAAATTAGATATTTGTAGAACTAGGAATTGATCCCAGAATTCTGGATACTAATATGGAATCATATAAGAACAGTGACTAAATTGTTCTTACCCTTAAACTTGTCTTTCCTCCTACTATAGTACATACATCTTAAGGACGTAAACTCATAAAGAAATTTCCAAATATATATACATATATATATATATATCATGCTTTATTATATTTTTATATATTTTTCTAGAAATTTCAAATTATATTTTATTCTGGTTCAGGATACACTTGGCATATATCTGGGCCAGGGAGTGGTAGTGGTGGTATTTGACACTTCTCATATGAAGAAAAAGCATAGTAAATTTCTTAACTAAAGCCTAACAGATAGTTGGTGATAGACCCAGTATTTCAATATGGTCTTCCAAACTAAATCCAATAGCTCTTCATTCTCTTATGCTTCTTCTCATTATTAGTCCCTATAATATCTATAGATACGTAATTATATGTGAATATAACATATTTTTGTAGATATTCTAACCTATAAAATATGAAAAAGGAATAATATTTTCATTTAGAAGTAGAACATATGATTATATATGAAGTTATGAATTACCATTCCACTTGCTTTTAAAAATATATAATAAATTCAGGCCATTCCTTTCAGAAATATCCCATATGTTTATGCTTCTTTCTGAAATTTCTTATGTACTTCTCTTTGCAAATCACAATGGTCCTATTCTTTCTTTCCTTCTTGATGTCTCGCTCTTGTGACAGATGAGAATTGCATAGCAAAACAGATTTATACAGTGGCCAAATACAAAAACATATGTGTTGCCCCACTTCTTTAAGCTCATCACCTTTCTTTCAGGATGTAAGGAAGCGGATAACATTTTATCAAAAGTCCTCTGGATAAGTGCCCTATAAAATTTTTAAATACATTTTATTGACCAGTGTTCAGGGACTTAACATTTTCAACAAAGCTCCTCCTATTTCCATTCCATTCCACCTTCCTTAGTTTTCTCGGATATATTGTCAGACTTCAGTGCCTATCATTCTAAAAAATGTTCTAATCTTTTAATAGCCAATTTTAGCGCTATCTCTAGGTTTCCTAATTCCCTTTTTTGTGCCTTTAAATTTAGGATCAGATTTATTCAAAGGAGAACAGGTACATAAGAATTGTTTAATACCTTTTCATGACTTCTATTATCTCTAAGAAAGGCTTTTTTATATTACTAATTGCATTTAAATATTAAAAGTATCAGTAAAACTTTTGGGGCCATTTTCTTGAATTGGAATTATAATTTTCTCTTGTCCAGATTCCTACAAACTTTTTAGTCTTTGAAAATCCGCTAGAATCACCCCACAAGAACCATATTAAAGAGGTTATAACACCCATAAAGTAACATGCACCCAGGTAAGACTGAGATTAGCTTACAAATCAAGAACTTACACTTTATCCTTTATATAATTTTAGGAGTTTCCAAGTATCTATATACCAAATACATTCAAAACCTAGATATTATATTATTCACATTTTTTCTGAATTCTAATTTGGGTGGGGGTTATGTGTTTTATTTTTAAATAAATTAAAGATGGTATTGATCACTAGTAATGTTTACTGTTATTTTGAATGTGAATGGGTGTGTTTGATGAACCATTTAGATTTAGTCAAATTAATATTTTTAAGCCTTTTACTCAATTGAGATAAAAGAATGGAAATTTGGAAATCCAGATTGTTACTTTTGGAAAAAAAAGAGTATGTGGAAACAAAAATAACTCATACAAATGCTCCCAATAGAAAAGCATAAACTACACATATGAGTCCCATTCAAAGTGTAATAATTTGAATGACGTGTTTTAATTTGGTGATGAGCAACCACCAGTGGGCATGGATCCAATTTGGGCAGTTGTTTCACATAAGGAGCATCCTCATTAGCATTATAGTGCTTGGATACCTAACAATAAAGAAGATTGCCTTTAACTATTCCAATTAACTCAGTAGTGAGAGCCCCAATGTACAGCACAGAGGTTAGCTGTAAAGGTAGGAATACTCAAGAGACCATGAGTGGAGGAGATGATGGGTAAGAGGAATGAAGCCATGTGTCATATTAGAGAAGACAACTGAAAAGAAGGGACTGGTCAAAAGGATTCATCAAAGCCTGTGTACCTGTCATGGACAGTAATGCAAACATGAATGCTGCAGCACTCCCCAGTATTGAATGTCATTGAAACTGTCATTTTAACTCTTACTCTTCAGAACCTCTGAGAAGTAGAAATCTTCTTATTTGTGATCTTTGACCTAAGGTCGAGCATTCCAATACTTCCCTTCTCTGTCCCTCATTGGCTCTCAAACATCCTCCTTCTTAACCTCTGTATCCTCTGATGCTGCTGATGGCTCTCTTCCTCTGGATACTCTCTTTTCTCTAGGTCATCAAAAGGGTACTCTGTCCTTGTTCATTTACCTATCTGACCAATACTTCATATTCTCATATGCTGGATCTTTACCCAGATTGTGTTTACTTAAGCATGAATGTCCCCAGGGGTGTATCAGAGCCACTTCATTTTAGCTTGAAAGAGTTAATTGTTCAATTTTCAGTGTGACAATGATAGGGGGAAAGTACCTCCTTGTACAAAAAAATTTATAAAAAAATTTGTGGTATTTTCACAAGAATTGGAAAGTGAGCAATGTGGAAATATCTATTGCATGTTAGCACATGTATAAACCTTTCATATTACCTGTCATCTCAGGGAAAGAGGAACCAGAGGGAGAACATATGGATCACAAAACGTCAGAGGAAAATTAGTAAAAATTGTATCTACATGCAAATCGAAAAATATTTACAAATTCAGGGTGAGCAATTATACCTCAGAAATAAGCAAATGCTACATATCAATGCTTGGTCTATTATTCATTTTATTTTCTAAATTAAAGAAAGTGGTGGAGAAAAAGTAATCTATATTAAATTTAAAAGTGTGTCATGAAACATTTTGTTTCAGAGATTGCATTATTAAATAATTATCAACATATTTCTGTGTCTTCCAAGACTTTCTACTTCTAGGATATTTCACTTGATGACTTTTTTAATTCCCATGGAATCAATTATCAACTATGCTGATGTTTCCAAGATCTATTTGTCAGGCTCTCACCTTTCTCGTGATCTCTAGTTTCACATCTTCAGTCACTTTTGCACATCTGATACTGGATGTCTTAAAGACATTCTAATCTCAGTATTCTCAAAATGAATTCATCACTTTTCCTCTAAACCCTTCCCTGTCCATAACTTTCCTAATTTTTTTGAGAGTACTCCTTTTGTACCAGTCACTTCTGTTTGCAATTTAGGAATCATCTTCAACTATGTCTCTCATTCACTATATCCAATCAGGTGCCATTTCACCTTTGTTATATATCCCTTAAGTGCCCCTTTCTCTCCCCTAATACTGCCACCACTCTTGTCCCAGCACTCTTCACTTCAACTCTGTAGCATTTAATATTATTGCCTAGTCTCACTATTTCAGATATCTGCTCTAGTTCATTTGGCATTCAGGTGTCAAACTTTGGTTCCTAAAGCACTGGTCTGTCCTTGTGACTCCCTCCATTTAGTAAACACTAATGACACTCTATTACTTCTAGAATCAAATATAATTTTGTCTTTTTAGCTTTTAAAGACCTTTACAACTTTGTTTTCCCTACATTTCCATTCTTTCTTAAAAAGAAAAACAAAAAACAACAAAAAAATTCAACTTACCTTCCATATTATAAGCAATTCTTTGTATTGGTTTCAAGGCAGATGATTGGTAAGGGCTAGGCAATGAGGATTAAGTGACTTGCCCAGGGTCATACATCTATAAAGTGTCTGAGGCCACATTTGAAACAAGGATCAATCTTTCTAGTCTCTAGGCCTGGCTCACTATCCATGGAACCACCTAGGACTCACTTCAAGTCTTATTTTACCTTACTCCCCGCCATATACACTTTTTTCCCCCAGTGACACTGACCTCTACAGAAAAGACATTCCATCTGTTTGCTTTGTACATTATTACTAGTTCTCCTCTCTTCCTAATATTATCTCCCTCCTCATCTCTGACTTTTGTCTTCCTTGACTTCTTTCAAATAACAACTAAAAATCTACTTTCTACAGAAAACCTTTCCTCATCCATTTTAATTTAGCGCTTTCCCTCTTATGATGATCTTAAATTTTTCATGTTTGTGTCATTTTTGTACATGTTTGCATTTTGTTTCCTCTATTGGAATAAAGGCTCTTTGAACTCAGGGACTATTTTTTTAATCTTTGTTACACCAGCACATAGCATGTTAGATGTTTAATAAATGTTTGTTGGGGGAGCACATAGAAGGTGGATATGGATATGCTTATCCAGTCAACATGGCCCCAAAATAGAGTTCTTGGTTACCTTTTACTTTTCCTCCACCTCTCAGAGACCACACTTTTGAGAGTGGATGTTTTCTGGTACAAATGGAGGAAGTACCTGGATCAGTGGCAAAGTATCCTAGAAAAGTACATATGGGTTAACAGAGGTCTTTGGATGAAGTTTGGGCAGTGTTATTCATTCATTCTTGCCTCCTGGTTAGAGGAAGGGCATTACCTGGGCCACTTAATCTTTTAATCCAGTCCTCAAATCTGAGAAGTAATATTTTTTGGACATCAGCCTAAGTGGCTGCTTTTGAAGTAGTCCCAAATTCAAGAGTTTAGGTTCTGTATAAAAGAACAGGAATTTCTTGAAAATAATCCCTCTTGAGTAGTACTAATATTTTTTTGGTTCTCTTGCAACTAGAGGATCACTAAGCAATAAAAGCTATGATATGAGGGAATAAAACTGTGGTTCAGATTTCACTCTTATAGTAAAATAATAAAATAATACAAGTCCTGTATAAGAGCTCCAAAGTATTTTTGCCTTCCAGGTAAATCTCAAATCATATAAAGGGTATTATTAATGATGGGGGGGTGTAGAAAGAGGGATTCACTGGAATGAAAGGTAATTGCCCTGATGCAACCATACATTTAGTTCACCTTTGGGAATATTCCAAAAAAGTACTGTTTGGAGAATACTAAGATGCTGTAAGAATTAAGAACCACTAGAAAGATTATAGAAATATATAGATATGGTTTACTGAAACTCCCTTTATGAGTTTGCTATATTTGTTTATGGGCTCCTTCAAATACTTCACATTTTCTATATTGTGAGATATAATCGTTTTTTATTTTTGTTATCTCAAATGCTTATAATGGGAGCTGAAGACTCCATTGTCCCAAATTGTGGAAAACTAAACATGAGCTATATGCTAGTTTTATTGAGTGATATTACCAAGAATAAACTCTGAATGGTAGCATAATGAGCTGAAGAGATAATAATCTTTTAGGGCAGGGGTCCCTGAGAAACTTCAATGGAAGTAAAGGTCATATAGTGGATGGAGTGTTGGGATTAGAATTTGGAAGATTCACCTTCATAAATTCAAATCTTGCCTCTGACACTAACTCTGTGATCTTGGGCAAGCCACTTAACCCTGTTTGCCTTAGTTATCTCATCTGTAAAATGAGCTAGAGAAAGAAATGACAAATTGCTTCAGTATCATTGCCAAGAAAACCCCAAATGGGATCAAGGAGAGTCAGACATGACTGAACAACAGCAAAATGCTAAACTTTTTCTTTTCAGGAATTATTTGCATTCATAAATTATTGAAGACTATCCCAAAAGGGCTTTTGTTTTTGTGTAGATGTTATATATTTATATATATATATATGTATCATATTATTAAATAAATCATCTTAGTATTATTATGAATATAGTTTAAACCTTGCAAACCCCCCAAAATGTTCTCATGTTCCCCAAAGGGTTCTTGGGCCACATTTTGTTTTAGAAACTATCAATGGGATTGAATCCTGGCCATGTAAATCCAGAGATCCTAAGCCAACACTTATAATTATAAGCAGCATTTTAATAGTATTATGGTTACTTAGAACCTACTGTTACTGCCTAAATGCAATTCTCAGCTTTATAGATAAGGCAAATACAAAAGTTGTGCTTGTAGTTTCCCATTTCCACTTCAAATATAAAATCCAACTGATTTTTTGAATACTTCAATAATCCAATTATACTATTTTATCAGCAGAAATCAATATTACCTATATTGGTTGCTCACCAGAAATTTGGTTCCAGCTGTGTTGAATGAGCTTGTCCCAGTTATCTCGTGGTTTCACTGTCATGATCTTACCAAGCTAATAATTAGAGATGACCTGGCAATGGGACCAGAGCTAAGCTGGCAAGATGGAGAGGGATTCTCTCCAGGAACTTCTGTAGCTCTAAGATAGTGTTTAAAATGATGAAAGTGAAATGTTGTTCTGAATGCTTAGTTTTAGAATGTCCAGTAAGAGGAAACAATCAAACTAACCTAAAGTAAGCTATGAGACACTATGGAAGCCAGAATGAGAGTCCAAGTTCTTCCTTTTTGCAGTTTTTTTCTATTTAAAACACATTTTTAAAAACAGCTATTGCAGAGAGGCAGGAGAAAAGTATTTGTTGACTAGAGATTTGTATTTTAGAATAAATATCACTTATGTTTTCAAACATACTCAAACTAGATCTTGTTGGAGAAATGACTTAGAATCAACCAAATCTCAGAATTCCCGAGCAAATCTGGCATTCAGGAGAGTTGACTAGTTCAGGTAAGCATTGAATATGCATGCCACCTTCTTGTCAGTTTGTCCAAACTGGAAGCCAAACTGGAGCTTTTGAGACTGGGCCATTGCTAATTACAAATATAGACGTAGCTGGTTAGTTAACAGATGTGAAATTGGACCCATTTGTCAGATTGCCAACATTGTAAATGTGCTAGATTTTTTTTATGTTAAATTCTGTGAGGTTAGGGACATACGATCCAGCAGAAAGAAACAAAGTAGTTTTTACTCTTATTTCTTTCTCTTTGGTTCCTTTCCACACATTTACTTTTTTCCTCTCTGTGACCATGGTACTTCATGTTGCTTAGAAAATTTGGATCCCAAACTCACCCAATCACTTTTAGATATTTAATTTGAGGTCAAGAAACTTAAGCCCAATTTATTATGGACAATTTTCTGATTCAATTAGCAGAAATGGGCTTTTTTTTTTTTGGCACCCAGTACATGATATGTTGATTGATACGACTGTATGTCCATCCACAGATCTTATACTTGGTGAATAGATAGTTGTAGATCAGTTTTGTGGTTTTAGACTGAGGCTGAAGTATAGCATTGTTCCTTAACTTTGTTTTCCTCTAGGGACTAGAAAATGTTTCTCCCAGAGGTCGATAATTTCAGGTGCAGGATATTCAGAGACCCAAAAGACTTCAACTTTAATGAGTTAACTGCACAATGAACACCCCACAAAAGCTTTCTCAGGTATATCTACAACAGTATTGGCACACTAAATACAAATATCCAAAGTCATTTATAAAGGGTCCATAAACTTCAGTTCATTGGCATTTGTACCCTCACATTATTCCCACAAGCCATAAATCTCTACTTGGTGATTACAATACTTGCCCATCAATCCAATGTCAGTTTTTCTACATGTAGTTATTTATTGACTGGATCAAGGGAACTATCCTTCAAACAAAATGGGATATTCTATTCACAATTAGGTCATTAATATCTCACCAAAGTTACTTTTCTTCAAAGAATAAGAAAATAAATCTTTAAAGAGATTTACATTCATATAACCCCTTTAATGAGCAACTGTGGTGTCATTTTTCAAAACTTACGTGACTTTGTCACTTAATAAAATTTACATAATATTTTAAGGTCCATATTTGGTAATTATCATAGAAATCACTTATGGTAGCAAATGCTTTTCTGACTATTGACAGCTTCTAGGTTTCCTCTCTCAGTTTTAATAAAAATGTTAACACATTTTTGAGAGAACTGTAGTAGGTATTATAATAAATTAACTATGGCTTCAAGTATGTTTGCAGAGACCCAGACTTTATTAATAAAACACCAAGCTTATCTAAAATCTTGCTGATACATTCTTTGGGAGTATATCTTCACACATTAGCCAAACTTGCAAGAATACTCAAAATGACATTTTTCACAAATCACAGGTCTTGTGGACTTAGTGTTGTTTTTTTCTCTCAATGATTCAAATTATTCAGAAGTAATTTTTTTAATGAAGTCGACTAAAACGCAAGATTTCCTGAAAGCTGAAAAAGTCTTTGGAGTACTTGAGTGGCACAACTATGAGCATGCTCTGTCCAACTTCATTAATTAGTTCTATATCAACATAACTTTAAGGGGTAAAACCATCTTTAAAAAGGAGAGGGTAGAATTTGTTACATAGCAATCATTTATTAAATGAAATGTATCACCATATGATGAAGTCTTCTTGCTTCAGGAAAGATTAGTATATTTCTGGTTCAACTCCCTCATTTTACAGAGGAGGAAACTGAGGCCAAGTTGAAGTGATATACCCAAGGTCACATAGGTGGGTGATAAATGGTTGAGACAGGAATTAAATCTGCTCCTTTTAACTTCAAATGCTGTGCTCTCTCTGTTGTAATATATCATGTCCATAGATTTCTGAACAGCCAAAATCTAGTCTCAAAGCTTCAGACAGATCTTTTTGGAGATCCAGGACAATATCCAGGGTGATTTGGATTAAATGAGGAAGTTTGGATGCCTGGTAGACTCAGTGTTTGGAAGACACATAATATACAAAATAATCTCAATATACACTTACATAGGGGCCCACAGATATTGATGCAAAAAAGCATGCATGAAGAATCTCAGAGATCATGGAGTCCAATGCTGTATAAATAGGATCTCTTTTCTTTTTTTACATAATAGCTAACACTTATATAAATTTAAGGATTGCAAAGCATTTTTCAAGTATTATCTCATGTTTTCCTATATAGAAACTATTACATCTATTTCACAGATGGTGAAACTGGTAGACATATGTAAAGTGAGTTGCCTTGGATCACAGCTGGTAAGTGTCTAAGGTGAGATCTGCTCAGGCCTTCCTCACTCTGAAACCAAGACTCTATCTACTGTGCCAACTAGTTTCCTCCAAAATATTACTAATACATGCATGCTCTTCCTAATGCTTTCTGAAGACTTACATTTAATAACAATCCATTTCCTCTTAGGCTGCTCATTCTACTTTGTGAAAGCTCTAATTGTTAGAAAGTTATTTATTATATCAATTCAAAACCTGCCACTTAATAGTTATCAAATTTTTCCTAAGGCGTCTATAGACTAAATCCTCTCTTTTCCTTCAAATCTTCTTCATAGGGCAATGATTTCTAGTCAGCTCAAGATTTCAGACAAATGAACTTCACAAAAATAATATACACCTATGAAAATGGTTATAATGATGCCCCCTATTTCCCAGAGTTGTTTTGTGGATGAAAAGCAATTGTACAGTGCTGAACAGGGCTTTGCACAGAGTAAGCCCTTAATAAAAGTTTATTCATTTCTTTTGTGCTACTTTTGACACAGAATCTTTGGCTTTTTTCATAGTTTAACTCAGATGTTTTCAAGATCTCACTAATGATTTCAACTTTCTCCTTCCTCAAATTATGTTGGGTCACAGGATCCAACAGAAAAACTGGATGGACCCTTAGAAGTCAGCTAATTCATTTCATTCTTTTGATTTTGTTTTATAGACCCTTTCTCCATGGTGAAGTCATTTGCTTCTAGTTGCAGGATTCTAATTTTGAAAGACTGAATTTTATCCCTGGCTTTTTCGTCATCCTTCTTTTGCTCTGTTTTTCTTTGTAGGTCATCTTTCACTTTCTTTGCCTCATTTTCCAGCTGGTCAATTCTGGCACTATTTCCTTGTTTTAGCTCATGTGCCTCTATTTCCAGAGAACTTATTTTACTTTTTAAGTTCTTTTCCTAATTGTCTTCAGCCTCTCTTAATTTTTTAATTAAAAATTTAATTTAATTAATTAATTTAGAATATTTTCCCATGGTTACCTGATTCATATTCTTTCTCTCTCTCTCCCCCTAACCCTAACATCCCCATGCCCCAGCTCCAGCCAATGCACAATTCCACTTGGTTTTACTTGTGTCACTGATCAAGACCTATTTCCATATTATTGATGATTGCACTTAAGGTGATCATTTAGAGTCTACATCCCCAGTCATATCCTCATCAACCCATGTAATCAAGCTTTCTTAATTGTTTTTTTGAATTGTGTTTTGAGTTCTTCCAAAGCCTGTGTCCAATTCCCTGGAATTTCTGCATTTTTGTTTGGTATTCCTTGGTCTCCCTCTGTTTCATTTACTCTTTGTTCATTACCTGGAAAGAAACAATTGATTGTAATTTCTTTTTTCTTTTTCTGTTTTTTACTCATATTTTTTTCCTTCTTTCCCCTCTGTCATTGGCTGTAATCTTGCTCCTCTGTGAATTTGCTGGATCTTTGGGATTGGGCTATTCTGTCCTGAAGGGGGTTCTTCTCTTCTCTGTTGATTGACTAGATTAGGCTGGTGGAGTACTAAGGAGCCCTGAGGCAGCAGAAACTGAAGGTATAGATGAAGGTGTTGAAGTTGAAGGGAGCTCTGCTTCCCACCCTGTTATCAAGGTATTCTGTCAGCCTTTGCCCTGAGATTTGAGTCAGCTGGATTCTTATGTTGGCTCTCTGGGCAGTCCATGGGGGAGGGGTGCTGGAGATTGAGCTTCCCTGCCCTCTGAAGGATTCTTAGCTGCCCTAGAGATAGACTAGGTTAATCCTGGCATGGAGCTTTTCTGTGGAGCTGGATGTGCCCTGAGGCCAAAACCTCAAGAAGCCAGCACCAAGATGGAGAGTGGTGGCTGGGACCAGGTTGTCCTCTCCTCCAGTTTCCTCCCTGCAGGCTGTGGTCACAGCCCTGAGCCTGACCCAGCTGTGGCAGCAAGGCATTCCCTTTGGGCTGGAACCCTCGTCTAGAGATTCCAGTGATCCCTGGAGACTCAGCACAGTAGGTGGGGAGGGGTCCTGGGACTTTCCTTCTTCCTTTTCCTTAAACCTGCCTACCTTTTAAGTTGAGTCAAGCAGGAGGGTCCCCAGCTCTGTCCTTTTGTTAGATTTGATTTTCTGTCCCCTCCAAGCATTTTGTTTTTGACTGGTGTGGAAGATTTTTCACCAAGGATTCAGCTTTTGCTGCTTCTAAGCTGCCATCTTGACTGCCCCATCAACAAATTCACTTCATACTTTTGTTAAGAGTGAGGAAAACCGTTGCTGCCTTTTTAGTGTTAATAATCTCAAAGGATAAAAGTTATGATCAGAAATGAACAAATACAAAATAGTTTGAGGAGAGAAAAAACACAGATAACTAAGGGGTTTAGTAAGGTTTCAGGAAAGAGTCAAAATTTGATCTGAGCCTTGTAATGAGAAAATGATTCTCCAGTGCTAAAGAAGAGGTCCTGCTGGGTGGGGAATTGTTTAGTGGTTTAGTTATCTTTACCTCATATCCAACTCTTTTTGACCCCATTTGAGGTTTTCTTTGCAGAGATACTGGAATAGTATGCATTTCCTTCTCCAATTCATTTTACAGATGAGAAAACTGAGGCAAACAAGGCTAAGTGATTTACCCAGGGTCACACAGCTAGTCAGTGTCTAGATTTGAACTCAGCAAGATGATCTGTCCTAATTCCAGTCCTGACTCTTTCTCTACCATACCATCTAGTTGCCTGACTAATAGAGGAGAGGGTGTTGTAAAAGCATTTTTTTTAAAACAGAACACAGAATATCAGGGTAGGAAAGTAAACATTTCAAGATGTATTGGATTATTTTTTTCAATTTAAGACTATGTCAAGGGACATCAAGGTCAAGGCAAGATATAATAGATAGAAAGCCTGCCTTGGAGCCAGGAAGACCTGGGTTCAAGTGCTAATTAATGCTTTGGCCCAGTGACTTGATCTCTCTAGGCATCTAAGACTCTAACTTGCATATAAGGGAAGAAGTTCTCTTTTGGGGAGTTTCAGAAACTAGTGAAATCACAGATGTAGGCCCAGGCCCAAGACAATTTCAGAAATCAGCTGTCCTTATGCAGTCATATCATAGACTGCATAGAGACTGTCAAAATTAATTTCGACCTAAAAGAAAAAAAATGAAAACGAGAAGACACCAAAATAAATTGATAAATGTGAGGGTGATAGGGTAGGAATCAATATCTGGAGGAAAATAAGTCAGAAGAAAAGGGAATTCTAACTCTTTAGTGTTTGGAAATCCCCTCTACTCTAGGTTAGGATGGAACAAGAGATAACAAGGCTTCAATTTGTTTTTTTTTTTTTCTTAGTGATTATCCACAGCTGGAGAAGGTATAATGAATCTCTCCAGAGGCATAGAGTTTTGGAAAAGTACTGGCTGTTCATGTGCAGAATAAAAAGCACTGAAGGCGTCGATGGGAAGGACAATTAATTACAGCTGGAGCCTGTGGGGTCAGGAACCAAATTTACTTAACCTCAGTTTTTCAAGGATCTGGCCAAGCACGACAACCAATAGGACAGTAACGCTGAACTTACAGAAGTTAGGCTAAGGAAGGACTTCTAGGTTAGTTAGCCTCACTGTCTTACCCTCCACCCCCATTCTTTTTCCTTTGTGTTGGTTCCAAAAACCACCAAGGAAAGCAATTAACTTGCTGCCTCTTTGTTTGTGAATGGGGCTGAGAGTGATAAGGGTAGAGGCCTTATCTGTGAACTGTTTGTATGAAATACTTAACACTTCCCAGTTTTAATTAACAACCCAAAGTGAAGGGATAAAGGCTAGAGTCCCAGGCAAAGCTGACCTGGGATTTGCCAGAGGATAACATAAGAGAAACATGCCCCTGCAAAGTCAAAGGGAGGCATTCCTGCCACATCCTCTTCCCTACTTACATTTACAGAATTAACCATGGAAAAAGAAGCTCTCTTGCTACTGATTCATTGGGAAGACTGTCTCCCAATGAGAATTCAGGATTAATTTTCCATACTAGTCCTATCCTGTCAATGTAAACTCAAATAAAATGTCCAGAATTCCAGGGTTGGTAAGACTGTGTTGAAAGCATAATTAACAATGGAAGAAAAGGAGTACTTTATCATGTTTAAAAAATTGGAAGTTATGTTGCTAATATGAAGAAGCTAGAAGAGCTTATTGGAGGACGGGATCTTACATCAGGGATCCCGACAGAAACTTGCATGGAAGGCAAACTTTTAGGTTCCACACACAGAGAGACAGAGGTATTGATTAGTATCAGATTGGGTCACATTTAGAAAAGAGCACTAGATGTGGCGTGAGAATATCAGGGTTCAAATCCAAGCTCTTTGAGTCTCTACTTGTGTGCCCATGGACTACTCATATCATCTTCCATTTATAAATTTCCTCACCTACAAAATAAAGTATTTATACTCAATAACCTCAAAGATCACTTCCAGTTCTAAATCTATAGTTCTATAATTTGACTCTGTATTCTCCTAATAGGGGTTAGATAGGCTAGAGTAGAAAATGACTAACTGGAATGATGAGATACTTAAAATTGGGTAATAGTTACTATTCTTATTCACAATGGGCAGTGGTAGCAAAATATTTAAAACTGGATAATCCCATTAAAAATGACATAGCAACTTGCTTTATTCCGAAGGCAGCTCATGAACATGTACTATTTTAAACTCTGAATAAGTAAGCAAATGCGATTGGGTGCTGAGAATTATACAGAACACTAGATTAAAGTGGATTCTTCTGTAAGTGAAGATAATCTGAGTATTTCTTAGCCTTTGAAAAGCATCCTGTAATGATCTGATCAAGCGGGATTTTTTTTTTTTAATTTCCAGAATTTAGCAAAATGCCAGGCACATTGTTAGCACTTAATCAATGTTGGTTCATTGATTGATCATGGATGGCCCTAGATTCCTCCAAAGAATATTTTACATCTTTACTACTAGACTACTTGTGTTGTTTATAGTTTACAATCAAAATCTAACTTTATGTCAGTCTGAGGCTGAGATTAAAAAGTAAATTAGCGATGATTTTTAACTATTAGAGATCATCAATTAACTAGGCAATCAAAACATCCAGTTATTTGTCCCGGCTCTGACTCTATGTTGCTACAGGTATGTTTTCCATATCATAACTTTCCTCATTACAATGATTATATATCATGGGTCAGCTTGAGAAATTAAATGAGAATTTTGGAGGAGTTTTACAGAAGCTACAGATGATGACAGATGAGATGGAAAAAAGCTTAAAAATTCAGAAATGCATAAAATATAGCTTATATAATATCAACATATTTATTTTTATACCATAAATATACATAATTAATTTTTTTAAAGTTAAAATAAAAGTTTCCAAAAAATTGAATGCTACCAGATGACACACAATAGTGTAGACATTTTAAAAAGTTTATTAATCCATATATATGCATATATATGTAATATACTTTAAATAACCAATTAAGAAAAAAAAATCAGATTGGTAAAAAAGGAGGGCCAAAAATATTAGATTTTCCACATTGTGGGTATGCTGTGATCCTAACTCCCATGATACGGAAGGATACCTAATTTAGGAAAATTCGGGTAATGTCTCTGGGCTTTAGGTTGTATGTTCATCTGGAAGGACCTTAGCAAAAATCAAGGGTATTTAACTTATTTCAGTGTCCTAAACACCTTTGGTAGTCTGTTGAAGCTTTTGGGCCCTTTCAAGATGGTGTCTATAGTCATGATTGAAGAAAATGCTAAATTTAGTTAGAAGTTGATGGAGATGAAGTTGCATTTTTTCTCAACAAAATTCATAGACCACTTGAAATTTATCCACAAGCCCCTTTGGGTTCCAAAGACTCCAGATTAAAAACCCCTGGAGTATGTAATTTCAAAGGTTCCTTTCTGTTTGCAAATTCTAAGATTCTGACTCTGTGGTGAGAATTAAAAATGAATTTTATTCTTCAATTTTTTTCAAATGTTCATTTAGCATGATATCTTAACTATTTCATTTATAATTTAACTTTCAGTATTTTAATATAGAGAAATGGTTCAAATCAGCTTTCTTTAATATGTGTATGTGACAATCAGATATATCTATATATTTATTTTACTTCAATTATTTGTATGTGGTTTGAGAAGTATTGTTGAAAAACTGAAAAATAGTAGAAGAAATGAAAGCACTTCAAAGCAAGTTTTAGTGAAACAAGATCCCCAAAAGAATGCCTCATAACAACCTTTTCCCTTTTTTCTTAGAATGTTATTTCTTCATCAAATGCAATAAATATGATAAGAATTCTCTTAAGATCTCCTTCTTTACCAGACATCATCTTGTGTTATCCCACATGATTTTACTTTACATTTTTGCAAGCAAAGAGTGAAAGAGAATTGAAAATAATTCAGTGAAATACAAACAGCAAAACATGACCTGACAACTGAAATTTAAAAGGGAAAGTAGTTACTGTAGTTGCACATTGGCTACCCCTTTCAAATTGTATATCTGGCAGCAATGAAGCTAAGTATGAAAGCTAGTAAGATGTCTACTTCCAGTAAACAAATGTCTGCTGTTTCAGGAAATGCTTGAGTTGTCCTGAGTAGCCTGAAGTGCCTCCTTTTCCCAACTAAATTTTGTTCTATTCAAATGCCATCTGCAACAAGGAGAGCTAAGCAAGGTGTTCATTCAGCTTGATTTTTAACAATCCTTGGAGGGAACAATTCAAGACCCAAGAGCTCTTCAAGAAGCTGAGGGTGGATTAATTCACTATAAAACAAAAGAATGAACCACAGCCTCTCACTTCTTATAACTCTGTCCCACCGAATAAGAGGTCAAATCACAGTGAAAGTTTCAAAGAAGAGTCTTCAAATAAGCCTTTTCCAAGATCTGATATCATTTTATTTAATTCATTGATAGTCTGGGCACAGTTCAGGTTACCAAGGGAAGATTCATTCTTTTCTGAAGCATAATTACATTATCAGATATTAAGAAGAGGCCATAAACCACAAAATGGAAATTAGTCTTCCAATGGCCATTTTATACTCTGAAGATGATTGTATTTTAACATTTTTGTTGTCAACCACAGCAGTTGCAAGCTAAAATTGTGAATCCCAAATTTCAACATCACTCCAACCTGAATAAAATTTAAATACATGAACACTAAATTGAATAATCAATAATAGTCTTTTTAGCAAGATAACCATATCTCCGGCAGTAACCAGCACATGGGCAAATCCATCTTAGCAAACTCTATCTTCATTAGTGTCACTACATTGCATGATCTTTTGAAGCAAGAGGAAACTTTGCATGTTTTTCTTTAGCTCTATTGTTTTTCAGTCTCCATTAAAAATAGCAGCCTGTAGGACTGCTTTCTCTTCATTGCCCATTCAGATTTGTAAATGGAATTTATTGCATTCAATGTCCTCTTATAGATTAAATTAATGTTATTGTAAAGAGCTTTAATCCTCAGAGATATTTATGAGTCATGCTGAGAAAGGGTCTGTACTCAGTTATAATGATTAATACAATTTCCCCAAGTTCTCACAGATGAAATTGCCACCATGTGCATATTTTGAGCACAAAACAGATAACAATAATTCTAAAAAAAATCTGCAATGATTGTGTTATTGATGTGGCATTTGAAATAAGCAAGTTCCTAGTGACCTGAAATACTCTGTCTCTGTCTGTCTCCTTTCACTCTTTCCCCCACTTTATGCCCCCTTTCGACCCCAGGCAGACATAGACATTTGCATGTTTCCAAAGCAAATGTACTATTATGGTCCTTATAAATGAAAAAGGAAAATTGAAAGATAGTACTACAAACTTCCAGCATTAGTTAAAATAACAGCTTGCATTTCCATAGTACATTATGGTTACAAAACGTCTTCCATGTTATCTCCCAGAATCCTCACAATATCCCTAACGAAGTAAGGGAGGACATTTATTTCTGAGGGATTGTCTCCTCTGGGGAGTTTACAAGACATGCCCTCCATCAGTAAATGTTTGATTTAGAATTAAGACTTGAAGATAGCTCTTTTGGAAATGGTTACTTGTTGCCTCTCCTTTCTGTAGGAGAAACATTAATATATCAAGAATAGGAATAAGGAAGGTGGTTTAGAACAGTGGAAATAAACACTTACTTTGAGGCCAAAAGATCTGGGTTTGAATCCTGCCTCTGCTACTTAGAATGAGTGAGGTCCTGAAAAAAATCTCTGTGATATTAATTGCCCATTTTCTTACATATGAAAATATAAAGGAGAAAATAAAATATCAGTCATAGTTACTTTTGGAAATACTGGAAAATGTGGAAAAACTTAGAATCTACCCACTAGGGCTCTTATATGCATCCTGCTTTTAAAAGAAAGAAGCAAATGACAAAAACACCCCAGAATTTTCTTTTACAAGTTACTTAGCTCAGCCTCTGTCAGTATCTGAACCAAATAACTTTCTATAAATCAATAAAATAATATTATTAATAACATACAAACACACATGTGTATATTATACATACCTATATACTGTAGATAAATTATATTATGAAAGCCTGTCTTTCACCAACATCCTACTCCAAAGTCCCATTAGAGCATGATATCTACCTCTGGGGAATGGAAGGCTACATTATTGGAGTGCAGCATACTGGCATGCTCTGTGACAGCATCCGTGACCAGAAACCATCAGTAAGACAGGGAGATGGTAACTTTTCCCAGGAAATCCAGTGCCAGGAGAGCCCAATAGCATTTGCTGTAAGTTAATAATATAAAATCTATAAATTGTAGCACCAAGTTGGTAAAAATAATCAGGTAAAATGGGAAGCTTTATTTTGAGGAAGAGAGTGAATTCATTCTCCTCTCCCCTTTGCACCCCTCAATCTGCTCTGGATCTGCTTCTTGCCTCCAGCTATTTTGTAATATTTGTTTGCAGCCTCCGAATTTCTACTTATAATCTATTTCTTTGTCCACTAATGCTTAATTCATCTAAGTTCAAAGAAATTTATAAGGAGATATTTGGCCACATGTTAATGAGTTTGTAACAGTAACTTTTGGAATTGTCTATTAAGGTGTTTAATGATTGATATCAGCATCAGTATAGGTAATATCAATATCAATAAAATGATGGAAGTACAAAAGAAATACAGAAGTATTACTAAATCCTAAATCACCAAAGATTTAATTTGCTTTCCTAATTAAGGAAGGAAAATGAACTGATGAATTTATTACTATTTTAAAGAATATGATTTTATTCAGACTTTATTTCTTAGCTAAATAGAAATAAGCAAATTCCATTTTCTATGAATTCTAGTTAATCAAAGTCATACTGGGTTGAGAACATAAGTCACTTCTATATTAAATATTTTTCAAATATTTTTAAATCTATAAAATATTTGGAATTTATATTTCTACTTTCAATGAATAACCTCCCTGGGGCTCATTTTCCTCATCTGCAAAATGAGAAGGTTGCATTATATGGACTCTGAGGGAGGCTGTGATTCTAGGATTCTAGGATACCACAATGAGCTAGTTATATTTCTAGCTACAAAGAAATCCTAAGACAAAAATAATTCTATGTTAAGTACAAAAATTATTGTCCCAGACACAGTGGTTATCAGTATACAAGCTAGAATAGCTCAGGATCTTCATGCCAAATTGTATTTTCCTTATAGGATATGCAAATGCTGAGTTGAATTACAAAGCAATTTCATTTTTTTCCTTTTTAAATCAAATGGCCCCTTTGGTAGATTTCATTAAAGAGTGATCTAACTAGAAGTAGCTGAATTCACTTATACCAATTCCTTAAAAAATAATATAATCAAGTACATTATAATTAAATAGCAAACTCTTTTTCTCTATATTCATAGTTACATTGTTTAATCTTGGTTGGTCTTTATGCACAATTAATTCAGATTTCATAGTCTTTTTACCTATGCTGTAAATGTGAAAAATTAATAATCTCCCCAGGGATATGTACTTTTTGGTGGGGAACGATATTCTTTTGCTTTATGCTAAAGTGAAGTGCTCAAAAAACCAAATCCCATGCCATTAAACAAAGTTCATTCACTTCATAACATGGAACGTGTCCTAGTGAAAGATAGAGTAACATGAAAAGACCTAGATTTAGTTTATGGCTTTACCTTTTACTGTATGCTATTCCTGAGCTTCCATTTTCTCATTGGAAAAATAGCAATAGTATTTAGATCACAATTTAAAGGAGTAATAAAAGAAGTTTTTTTAAAAAAATAAATATCAAAATGTTTTTAAAAATAAGATATTGCCATTTTCGTTTCCTTGATAAAATCAGATACAGAGTACATGGCTTTCCTTGTGAGATTAAAAAAAAAATCTATTTATTATGCCATCAGCTTTTTAGTTTGGTTATACCAGGATTTGAGCTCAACATATTGCTATATTTTATTATGACATTTTGGATCTGGTGTTTGTCAGGACATTAAACTGAAATCACACATGAAATCCAAGTCCCTTTTTCTAATTCATCTGAATATAAAAATTGTCACTAAACCATCTCCATGATAATGAAGTTTGGGTCCAGTATGTATTTTCTTCTCATGACAAATACAGTAGCATAGGATTTGTTAGTCATTTTGTACTTCATGGGCCCCTCAGGTAGTCTGCAGAAACCTATGGATCTCTTCTGAGAATAATATTTTTAAATAATTGAAAGAAATACTAAATTTAAATTAGGGATTAATAAAAATAAAAAGATGTTCTTTTCTCCATTCAAATATATTAATCCTTTGAAATCTATCTGAAGACAATCATCATACTCCATTTTAAGAACCTATGGAGTTACATGTCTCATACAAAATTCTGATTGTTTCCAAAGAGAACCTCCTCATCTTTTGATACCCAACTTTTTCCATCTCTTGAAAAGGAAGAAAAAGATTGGATATCAGTTACTTGAAATGGAAATTAACAGAATTTATGGGTTTACTTCTGAGGTGTAGTTAGAAGAATTTTTTTTTTCTGGCATTGTTGAATGAGAAGAGCAGAAGCTGACATCAGAGCAGGCTCAGAGTCACAGTTCTTCCATAGCTCTATTAATTTGGGCAAGCCACTTAGTCCTCATATCCACAGGTTCAACTTTTATAAACTGAGAGTAATAGAATTATTTTGATTAAAAATACTTCCTAATTTTAAAAATAAATTAATAAAAATCACTACTGAAGAATGAATTGAACTTAGTTGTAGAACTTTAGTTTCACTGAAGACTAGAGGGGTCATTTTATAGATGCAGAAGGCAAATAGGATTAAGTGACTTCTCTAGGGTCACCCAGCAAAGAAATGTCTGAGGCCAGATTTGAACTCAGGAAAAGGACCCTTCCTGAATTCAGGCCTGGCACTCTATCCAGTGAGTCACCTAACAATGAATCTTAAAAGTAAAGATTATGCAGATATATTTAAATATATATGTATGTATATATATATATATATATATATATATATATATATTGATCAAATCATTTAAAGTATCTAGATTTATGACCTAAAATGATAGAAATATATGGAGGTTAGAGAGATGGTCTTAGCCTCAGGATGGAATGGGGTCAAATCCCATTTTACACTTTATTGGCTTTACTGGCTGGTGACCACTATGCAATCACTTAATCTCTTAATGTCAAGACAATGCTCTAAACCTATCCATTGCAGGAACAGTTGTCCATTTTAACTAGTAGAGGGAGTTCCCTTATTGGGAATCTCTAAATACTGAAGAAATCCCAAGCTTAGGTAAAAAATAATAACTCAATAATATTGGTAATATGACGAATGATCTTTTTTGGCACAGTTTCTCAACTTTGTGTTATTGATGATAGCATTATTCATAATTATTTTTTAAAACTAGTAATAAGTGATTTTTGACTTTATAATAACAGTAGCATTATGACGTTTCAAACAGATGTCTTATCACTTAATAATACTCATTTACCCATTGCCAAAACATATAAAGATTTTAATGTTAAAATACCATTTCAAAGTATCACAAAGAAAACTTATTAACTAGTCTATTTCATTTGAATTATTACTCATTCATGACAAAAGGATGTTTCCTATAAAATTACTTTAAAATATTCAGATCTCTAAAATAAAAAAAATTGTATGTAATTTCAGTTTTTAATATATACATTTTAAAATTCAATTTTCAAGATACTTATTTTCAATTAAGATATATTACCCATAGCTATAATTGATTGTCATTTTATCTTTTTGTATTAGAATATGAATTTGAGAAAATCATTAATTTATTAAGATTATTCATGGTATCACTTAAAAATTCAAGAAACATGAAATTAAGGTAGACATTTTTCTTATAAAATGAATTTGAAGCATTCTTTTTTTTTTTAAACTTTACCTTCTGTCTTAGAATCAATACAATGTCTTGATTCCAAAGCAGAAGAGTGGTAAAGGCTAGGCAATGGGGGTTAAGTGACTTGCTCTGGGTCACAAGGCTAGGAAGTGTCTGAGCCCAGATTTGAATCCAGGGCTTCCCGTCTCTAGGCCTGGCTCTCTATCCAATGAGCTACCCAGCTGCCCCTAAGCATTCTTATTATTATCACTAAAAATGGTAATTTCTTCTTTTACCTGAAAGACTTTTTCAAGTATTTTGGGATAATATTTCTGCATATTTCACAATAATAAAGAAGTGCCCTATGCTCTACTTTAATATTATTGTACAAATTTTCACTCTACAGAAAACTTATCCTTACTGAACTATAAACTCTTGTAAAAGTTTTAAAATTTTTATATGACCAAACATATGTCTTTTCAATACAATTATTATCTCTGTTGTATATACTATTTCCCAAAAAGCAAAAGGAGCCATTATTTAAACTTGGATTTGTAAACCTGAATTTCATCCTGATATCAATTGGGCTTTTTCAGAGAATGATCCAATACTAGCCTCTAACATATCATTTTTATTTTCAAAATGTGTTAATTATATTGAAAATTTAACTTGATGTGTCACTGACATCAATAGATTTTCAAAGTAACATTTTCCTTAACATCAATTTCAATATCATGTTGTACATATATAATGAAATTAGTATCTTTAACTTGTGAATTTCAAAACTATTCCAACCTATTCAGACCATTCTTTAGAAGATCGGATTTAGCTATTTCCTGATCAATAACAATAGAGATACTTGGAATAACAGAATCAGGTCTTGGAAACTACATTTTCCAACCTACTCAGTGTAACAAGATTAGGAAGGGCTGCAGCAAACTCAAGATTTAATTATTTGAGAATATGGCCTTTAACAGACATGTGCAAAAAAGGACAGACCTCTGGGTGGTCCTAGGTCAAGCTAGAGCCACCATTGGCACATGTGAGATGCAGGAAGTGAGGTAGAGAACAGCCTCTGGAGTTCTCAGGACTTCCTGTGAGGAGGGCTAGAGTCAGTTTGAGGCTGGTGCTTGGAGTTGGAAGAGCCTCAAGGACTGCTTTCCTTCAGATTGGTCAAGCAAGTGATAAGGACTGATCCCTTTTCTCTGCCTTGGCTCTCCAAGGCCTTAAAGCCCACTTTTGCTCAGCCTTAGCCAGAGTGGGGTCTGAGTTAAACTTCTTTCCTTCTCTCCCTTTCCCTTCTCTCTCTCTCTCTTTCTCTCTCTCTCCCCCTCTCTCCCTCTAATACTTTCTTCCTCCTGTTTGCAATTAAAACACCAAAAAAATTTGGCAGCTGACTTGAATGTTTCATTTAGGAATTACATAAGTGAATTCCTTGGCAACCTTAAATTAATATATATCACTCTTTTAAAGTGATTTCAATATCACAAACTACATGGTCTGCTTTATCCATTTGTAATGATTACAAAGGCCTTCCATCATATGGATAATTATTCTTTCCATTGGGTTATATCTTTCTTGGGAAAAACTAAACCCTTTTTAAGATTGTTTTTCTGCAATTGTATCAACTATATCACAAGCACAAATAAAATAAAATTTTTGTTATATTGACAGAGGCCTTTTCTACCAAGGTATTCTGTAAGAACTCTTTAGCAAGTGATACATTTGATGTCAAAATCATTGGTTATTTTTAAGTTTTTGTTTACTAAAAAAACTTTTTTTTTCCTTAGTGGGGAAATAAAACAACCTGGTCTTGCTAACATTCTCTCAATGTATACTTTCAACATGTTGTTTCAATTAATTAGTTTTCAGCCAAACATTTGTATGAAGTAAAAACAGTAGTCTTTTCTTGTCATCAAGAATAGAATTTATGAATTCCAATAATTAATTTGATGAATTATATTTTCTGGATTTGAATCTTTTACTTTCTGCTATTTAAATTATTTTTGTCATCTATGCTTACATGTTGGTTTCAATACTTTGACTGGAATTTTTTTTATCACATTAGTTATTTGTACAACCATCACATTGGGATAGTATTTTACTTTTTAAAAATAAGAGAATAAACACGTGAGAAAATTCAATTAAAATTTTCAGTGATTATCTACACCCTTCTTAAGGTACTTTTAAAAAGTGCTTTTGAACTTAATGTATTGGACTTATCAAAATGAATGACTCTGAGAAATGAAACATGATGTTTTTTAACTTTCACACAGAAAATGTTTAGCTTCAAGTTCATGTTCAAAAGAAGTAGGTGGCCTGACACAACTCCTCTGTGCCTTAAACCTACAGCAACCTATTTGTAAGGATGATAGACTACACCTGCATCTACATTAGAGTAGTACTCCTAATTCTCCTTTTGAGGCAAAGCAGAAAAGTTTAAAGTCTACTTAAAAACCTTTCAAGTCATTGAAGGCAGCTGTAATACCTCCTTAATTGTCCTGCTGCACCCCCACCCAGAAAAGTCCCAACACCTTGGTCCCCCTCTAGCAGTGCCACTAACAATTAGGAATAAATTATGTTGCTTCCCTGTACCTCAACTTCTTTAATATGTAAAGTGAGAATAATACCTACCATACTTGTTTCTCAGGGTCAAAGAAGGACCACTTGAAGTTTATGCACCTGAGTGGTGCCTACTAGTGGCAAACCAAGTTGGTCATAGAAATGAAGAGGAGAATGAGCTGTTTGAAGAGACATTGCAGTCATTTAAGCAATCATGGGACCTGAGATGTTGAAGAAGAGTATGACAGCAGGCACAAGTCATGCATGAAAGAAACATTGCAAGGACACTGAATAACTAAAAAAGTAGAACCATGAACTTTTAGATGATATAATGGATTAAATGCTGGACCTGGATCAGGAAGAGCTCAATTCAGATTCTGCCTCTAGTACTTACTAGTTGTGTGACTATATGTAAATTTCTTTTAAGTAGCTCTCCTTGCCTCATTTTCCTAATCAGTAAAGTAAGAATTGGAAAGAGTACCTACTTCACAGGATTACTATAAGGATGAGATGAGACTATACAGAAAATAAACGGACTCTGCAAACCTTAGAGCAACATTTTAAATGTCAGTTATCATGAATGTCTCCATCTTTTTTAAGGAGTCACAACTTGAAATTGAATATGGACAAGAAAAAAGGATATATAACTCCAAAAAACTGGAAGTAAAGAGAAAAAAATCAGAATGGAGAAGAGAAAGAGAGAAGGGGGAGACAAATAGAGTTGGTTTGTCTGTTCTCTCTTTGGATGACTTTCATGAGGAAAAGGTGAAGACAGAAGGCAGAGAGAAGAAAATTCTGTTGCTTCTGTGACAGGGGAGATGATTTACTGATCCCTGAAGGGAAGATTTCTCATAAGCACCAGCACTTCAGAAGGGAGAAGAACAACTGCTTACCAAGAGGTATATGATAGGGAAATTGATTGTTGATTACTTTGTGATGAACCCAAGGGAAAATGATTGTGCTTATTTGTATCCCCAAAAGGAGTTTAATGAGAGTTTCATACCAAAAAAATTGCATTTTAAGAATTTACTAGGAGAAAGAGAGAAAGGACTATTAGAAGAATTTAATGGTGACTTTACTTTCACAGGCTAAGGGTAAAGATATTTTTTTCTTTTCCTTCAGGGATAAAAACAGGGAATATAGAAGTCATTGCTATGCTAATATTTCCATTTGATGGAGCTGTAAATGGGTAGAGGCATTCTGGAAAGCAATTTAAAACTATAGCCAATTAAAATTCTCTAAATAATGAAGAAACTTTTACTCACTGATATTATTCATGATCACATTTTCTGAAGAGGTCAAAAAAAGGGAAAGAATCTGGATGTATCCATATATTTTAATGGCACTTTTTGTTGAAGAACCTAGAAAAATAGGTATCCATCAACTGGGGAAGGTTTGAGCATGTTATGGGTTATGAATGAGATGGAACTATTTACCACACTGTGAGAAATATCAAAAGGGGCAGATTCAGGGAGAACTGGGTGGACTTGTATTTATTGATCAAACAATGAAGAATCATGCAAGGACTAGAAGAACAATTTACACAGTAATGAAAGCACTGTAATGAAAAAAAAAAGTGAAACAATGGAAACAACTAATTCTAATCATGGCAATGGTAAACAATAAGTCAGAAGACTAAGGATGAAGCATGGTTCCCACCCCTCAGAAAAAAGGTGGGGCATTATATTTTCAGAATAAAACATATATTTTGATAAATGATTAATCTATACAGTTATTTTCTTTAACTATGATTGTAACAAAGGGGGTTATTTATTTGGAGAGGTAATGAGGTTGTGGGAGGGAAATTGAAGTGATTCTGATGCAAAATAAAACAAAAGGAAATGTCAATAAAAATTTTAAAGATTTTTAGAGAATAGAATGAAATTGAGAAGGGTCCATAGAAAAGTAGGTTAAATTGGTAATAATTTTTGAACAGAAAATTTACAAATATTAATTTAATCTCAAGTAATGGATTGTTTTCATAGTTTAAGGAATGCATGTATAATCTGGAATTTTACATGGAAAAGGTGACAAAATCAAGCACTATGTTCTGTGGATGAAAAAAAGCAAAAAGTGAAACAATCCATGACCTTCAAAAACGTAGATGTTCCCAGGCAAAATGTACACAGTAAGAGGGAATTTAGCAAGAATAGGTAGGTAGTACTTGAACTTCTTTGGGCTTCAGTTTTGTCATCTGTTAACTGAGAAGATTGTACTTAATTACCTCTTATTTCTCTTCCAGCTTTTTCTATGATCCTGTGATGGGGAGAAGGCACTGGAAGCAGGCCGGATCACAGAAAACTTTATTTAGAAAAGAACACTTGAGCTCAGTCATAAGACAGGGACAGAGAAGAGGGATAAGTATGCCAGCTAGAAGGTTTTTATTTAGGTGTAGATAACTCTCTGATTGTCTAAGGTGCAGCCAAGAACACTCCAAATAATCATTCAACAAATATATTTTAAGTGCCCATATGACAGTCATTATGCTAGGCACTAGGGATTAAAGAATGAAATATAGTTTAAAAAATAATCGGAGGCTAACTTGTAGTCAGAAAAGGGTATTTTAGGAACAGAGAACAGAAACATAATTCATTCAATAATTTTTGCTGTGACCAAAAAAAGAAGAAAGTGAGAATACTTAAGAGACATTGTCTGAACCCTCATCAAGGAAGAAAAGCAGAGAAAGATGGGTCTTCCTTAAGGATCCAGAATGACAAAAGACTAAAACAACATAACTGATAAGACATCTCCAATTACATTCAGGAAGATGTCTGATCCATTATTTTTTAAAATTTATTTAATTAATTTAGAATATTTCCCATGGTTTTATGATTCATATTCTTTCCTTCGCCTCTCCCTTCTCCCTCCCACCGCCCATAGGCAATGAGCAATTTAACTGGGTTTTATTTGTATCCTTGATCAAGACCTATTTCCATATTATTAATATTTGCATTAGAGTGATCATTTAGTCTACATCCTGTGACAAAGGCTGGCACATAAGAAAAGTGCCAGGTGGTAGAGTGTATGAAACTGATCATATCAATGGGGAGGGGTCCCAAGGGATTGGAATCTGGAGGAGGAGAAGACTCTGGCTGGCAGAGGAGTTGGTCTCTCTCAGTCTTGAGAAACAGAAGACAGAAGGTGGGAAAAGACTTTCTCCTAAGGGTTACCTGCTTTTCCTGCTGGTGATTGGAAATCTCCCCACCCCACCCCACCCCAACAGTTCCCAATTGAAGGGACTTTCTGAAGAGAAACCTGAGAAGACTTTACCTCAGCTCCTGTTGCCCTGTGTCTGAACTGTGGCCAAAGGGTCAAACCCAGGGTGAGTCAACTTGACTTTCTCTCAGGGTGCTCAGGCTGCCAAAGCCTGAGTTTCCTCAAACTTAAGGAAGGAGGAAAAGAGTTTAGATAGAGACAGAGACCCCTTTTTGTCACATTCCTTTCCCATTCTTCCCAACCCATTATTCCTTTTGTATTTCCTGATTGAGTTGACATTAAAAGTTATCTGTTCCCAAAGCTGAGTGAGTGAACAGATCAAGGGAAGATCATTGGTCTCGAGTAATAGAGGGGGGACAAGAGGGATGATAGCAAATTGGGGAGAGCAGGTTTAGCTAAGGAGGGAAGGCAGAAGGGGGAAATTTTTCAAACCCTCTCTCTTCTCTCTCTTAGCCAACCCTAAACAACAGCTGTCTCTACTGCACCCTACTTTTGAGAAGGGGGGTTTCTACTCTTTCCCCCTATCAATACTGAAAGTCTTACCTCTCTTGAATACAAATTAACCTCCCCTTTAAAGACAATCCCTAATCATATCCCCATTGAATCATGTGATCAAGGAAATATTTTTCTTCTGCATTTCTGCTCCCACAGTTCTTTCTTGGATATAGATGGCATTCTTTCTCATAAGTCCCTCAGAATTGTCCTGGATCATTGCATTGCTGCTAGTAGAGAAGTCCATTGCATTCACTTGTGCTGTAATTTATCAGTCTCTATGTCCAATGTTCTCCTGGTTCTGCTATTTTTGCTCTGCGTCAATTCCTGGAGGTAGTTCCAGTTCATATGGAATTCCTCCAGTTCATTATTCCTTTGGGCACAATAGTATTCTATCACCAACAGATACCACAGTTTGTTCAGTCATTCCCCAATAGAAGGGCATACTCATATTTTCCAATTTTTGCACCACAAAGAGCATGACTATAAATATTTTTGTACACATGTTTTTCCTCATAATCTCTTTGGGGTACAATGCAGCTGTGGTATTGTGTCAAAGGGCAGGAAGTCATTTAAAGTCTTTTGGGCATAGTTCCAAATTGCTTTCCAGAATGGCTAGATCAATTCACAACTTCACCAGCAGTGTATTAGTGTCCCAATTTTGCCATATCCTCTCCAACATTTATTACTTTCCTTTACTGTCATATTAGCCAATGTGTAAATGACTTAAATATAAAGAAGGAAACTATAAGTAAATTAGGTGAACATAGAATAGTATACCTGTCAGATCTAGGGGAAAGAAAAGAATTTAAGACCAAGCTAAAAATAGAGAATATTACAAATTGTAAAATGAATAATTTTGATTACATTAAATTTTAAAATGTTTTTGTGCAAACAAAGCCAATGCTTCTAAAATTAGAAGGGAAACAACAAATTGAGAAAAAAATCTTCATAACAAAAACCTCTGATAAAGGTCTAATTTCTCAAATTTATAAGGAACTAAATCAATTGTACAAAACAATCAAGCCATTGCCCAAATGACAAATGAGCAAGGAGACTGAATAGGCAGTTTTCAGATAAAGAAATCAAAACTATAAATAAGCACATGAAAAAGTGTTCTAACTCTCTTATAATTAGAGAAATGCAAATCAAAACAAATTGACGTACCACCCCTCATACCTAATATGTTAGATAATATGTCTGAACCCTTAATAAGGGAGGAGGTGATTCAAGGAATCCTAGATCAAAATAAAGAAGAAAATAGATTTGAGGTAGCAGTCCAGGTAAAATGGTGGATGGTCTTTAAAAGGTAAGGAAGACTAATACCTTCAACAAGAAAACAGAAGGAAGACTATATTCCTATGAAGAACAAGTGACAAAAGAGACTTAGGAATGCTTGTTCCCATTAGACAAATTATATCTGAAGCTGACTGGCAGAAAATATGTAGTTAATAGCTTGAAGATAAGGCAGAGAAGGGGTTTTTTTTGGAATCTCTGTGAGAATCTGGTTGGGGCAGAAGATGTCAGCCAGAAACATCAACTCCATTGGAGCAGGAAGAATCAGAAACCAAGCACCATCCAAGGAAAAGAGAAAGGGGGAGTACTGAAGAGGGGAGGAGTAGAGCAAGCCAGAAAAGACACAAAAATGGGAAAAAGCCAAAAATGAGAAACTGGGGACAAGATCACAGAAAAGCCAGACAAAACTATAGGAAGCTAGGTCACTGTGGAGACAAGCTCTCAAATATTCAGGAGTGCTAGTCTATGGCAGTCTGGGTTTGGGTTCCTTTGTTGTTTTGGAAAGAACTTAGGGATGTGAATGACAACCAACCCTAATCCATTATGAAAAGTTGCAAATTCATAGAATCCCTGGTCTGCAAGGGGCTTCTGAAGCCTTGTCATTTAATTCATACCTGTGCTTAAATCTCTTCTTTGATCTTTTCAATAAGTAGTCTTCCACCTTCCATTTAAAGAGCTCTAGGAATGAAGAAACTCACTAACTCATTAGAGAAATAGGAAAGATTAATAGACAGCAGGTCGAATTTGGATTCAGAAACCCTGCATTCAAAATCTCCTTGAACACTTAATAGTAGAGGAACTTTGGACAAGTTCCCTCATCTCTCTTTCTCTTAGTTTCCTCATGGATAAAATAATGGGATTTTACTCAATGGCGTCTAAGACTCCTTTTATCTCTAAATCTATAATTTTATGGTAGTCCATTCTATCTAGGACAATAATTATCTAAAAAAATCAAAGGTGAAGAAGACAAAAAAAAAATAGATCAGTTCTACATTAGCTAGAACCATATTTCACCACAAATAAACAAAGAAGAAAGAGAAATATTAGTGGGCATATTTAAACCTATTGTGACCAACAATAGAGAAGACCTGTGTGGAAAACATATATTCAACAGGATATAAAGAAATTCCAAGTTCTGCTAAAATTCTGCTAAAATAAAGCCACCATGAAATTACACAAAAACACTATTATAGTACAGAGATTGAGATAGAGAGGGTACTGACATTTGATTAAAACATGAGAATAACAGGCTTTTTAATAGGAAAAATGAATAACAAACAATAGCAAAAAATAAACAAACAATAAAAGGAAAATTTTAGGGGAAAGGCAAATCTCTCTGGCAAAAACTGAGCTTAGAAGCTATAGACAATAGCTACTGTATAGGAAGAAGAAATGCATCAAAGATACCCTAACCTTTGTAGGTAAAAAAAAAATCTTTAAAAAAGCCAATAATGAAATAAAAAAATATGTCAGATGACTATATAAATTTAAACTTTGTGAGCAACAACAAAGGCAAACTAAACATCCTAAACTAAGGTTACAAATTGGAAATGAGGTGACCTTTGAAACTTGGAAAGAAACTGAAAATGGGATAATGACTATGGAAGGGAATATACCCTTATTAAAAAAAGAGGAATAATTAAGGTACCTATGTGAATTGATAATTTATGAGGAATGGAGTGGTGAAGGTAGGCAAGCAGCATTTATCCAATGGAGATGAAAGAGTACTGGGAAGACAGACAGAGTTTAAGGTGATTTTTTATGAATTTCTTGAAAAAGAATATTTAGATGAATGCTTCAGTGGAAGCGCAAAACAAAACTCATTTAATATTATACTATACACCATTTGGAAGGGAAAAGGAAGTAGAATTTGTAGAATCAACCACAAATCAGAAAAAAAATATTCATCAGAGTAGTGATGAGAGTCTTTAATTATCTCTGTATCTAATTGTACTCTCCCTCTGCCAAAAATAGGGCACATATAGATGTCACATGAATATTCACCTAGGTTCTGATAGTTTTCCCCATAAACCTTCTGGAGAAGTTACATTGGAACTGATTTTTACTTTATGTTCATTAGTACCTAGCAGGGTACCTTCCCTGAACATTGTAGGTACTTAATAAACAGGTTGGATTAGATAAACTACAGAGACGTGGACTATATGATATGAGTAAATGGATACAGAACATTTTGAATAGCAATTTACAGAGTTTAATATACATTAATAGAAGTAAACTTGAAAGAAGTTATCTAGTATACCTTAAATATCTGTGCTTGGTGATATTATTTGTTTTATTTATATTAGTTTTCCATATATTGTCATATAAAATATATTTCTAGGACTATAATGTGAAAGACAAATATTGATTAAACTATATAAAATTTCATGAAGGAAATAAAGTACGGAATGGTATATTTTAATTTGTATTCAGATTTCTGCTGTAATTTCTATGTAGTAGATGTCTTTTTTTTTAAATGAATCTTTTGGAGGTTTTTTGGATCCTTGCCTAGATGATAATAGTTAAGTCATTTACAACTGATCATTATATATTATTATTGTTACTGTGTACAAAGTTCTCCAGCTTCTACTCACTTCATTTAGCATTACTTCATACAAATATTCCCAGGATTTTTGTGATCCTTCTATTTCCAGTTGCCACAACAAAAAGGATTGCTATAAATATTTTTGTAAAGGTAGATTCTTTCCCCTTATCTTTAATCTCTTTGGGATATAGACCAAATAGTGGCATTGCTGGGACAAAGGGTAGGGATAATTTTATAGCCCTTTGGGTATGGTTCCAGATTGCTCTCCAGAACAGTTATATCAAGTTGCAGCTCTACCAGCAGGTATTAGTGTCTCAATTTCCCCACAACCCTCCAACATCTATCATTTTCCTTTTTTGTGACATTAGCCAGCCTTATAGATATGAGGTAGTACCTCAGAGTTGTGCAAATTTGCATTTCTCTAATCAATCTCTAATCTAAGCATTATTTCATGTGATTAAAGGGAATTTTAAGTTCTTCATGGTAATATAATTTAAATAAAGGCAGAGATTCATCCTTACCAAATTTTTGGATAGCACAAAGCTTAAAAGGGTTGGTAAAATGGATAGAAGTTTCAGGATCAAAAAATTTAAAAAAATAGAAAAATATCCTGATAGGCCCTTTTAGGGGGCCTTTTCATAAGCACTCATTGTTAGAAAAACTAAAAGTATAAAAGTGGTGTTAATAACTATCACTGAGATTTAAAACTATCCAAATATAAGCATTTACTAAATAGGTATTTTATATTGCACTTGTATTTTACCTAGGATTTGCACAATTCCCTTCAAGAAAGTTGTTTTCTGGAAAACCAAGCCAAAGGTTGTACTCATCCTCTGGCTGGATCGCCATCTCTTAAAACAAAAAAAAAAAGTTTTAATTTAGCAAAATTAGCAAAACTAGCCAACATATCAAATAAGTCTGAGAGTATATTCTATATTCTCTACCCATAGTCTCTCACCTCTTCAAAGAAGGGAGGAAGGTGCATTTTCTCAGCCTTTCTACAGGTCTCAGCTTGGTCATTCTGATTTCAATGAAACAAAACTGATGGACTCAGAGAAATTTATGCACTTTCATTACTTGTAGAATTGTAAACTTGTACATTTTGTATAGTGATCTGGCAGGAAGCAGCAAAATTTATTAAAATAATAATATCCTTTAACTGAATGTTTCCACTGTTGGTAGATTCATCTTAAAATTGTTACTGAAAACAAAACACAACAAGATATTCAGAGATGAAAGAACTGTGTATAATTGCATTATGTTAAAATATTTATTTCAGTTACATGTAGAAACATTTTTTTCTCAGTACACTTGGTTTATTCGTTGATTTAATCGATTAACTTAATGCAGAATCCAGGTAAGCTTTATCCATTCATAAATGATGAAACTGAGTCCAGAAAAAGAAGACTTTCTTTTTATCCCCAAAGGACACATAGTGGCACAGAAGCTTAGAGTTTAGGTCTTTTGGCTCTCACTCAGTACTCTGTATAATATGCTATTAGGTTAGGACACTCAGCAAAAATTTGTCCTGGGCCAGGAAAATATGGATAGTTAGATGCTATTGTTGATGATGATAATGTTATTGTTGACATTGTTGCTGGTGATGAAGTTATTATTGACAATGTTGTTGATTATATTGATGTTAATGTTGATGATGTTATTGATGACATTGTTGATGATTTTGTTGATGATGTTGATGACACTATGGAAAGGAAACTAGAAATAAGTTCTGAACTCTCTGCCACTGTGTTGGAACAAGCAACAGTGGGAATATCAAGAGAGAAGAAATTGTCAAGACTGACAGTTGGTGGTGGAAGGGGCAACTGGGAGTGGCCGTTGGGTCTTGTGACTAGCACTTCCTTCCTACTGGGCTTTACTTCCTTCCTGGTGTTGGAGGTGGGAGGAGTGTTGGCTTCCCAGTCTGGATTCCGAGTACCTCTTCTTGGTTCAGCCTGAAGACACAGGCCCAACCAGCTCTGAATGTCAGACTTTCTTGTTGCTTTCTGTCTACTGCTAAGATTCTGAAATTGTCAAAACTAGTGCAGAGGATGAGAGTGGGAGAAACCCTACACCAGCCTGTGAGGCCTGACCTTAGCTCCAAGCTGAGGAAGACTCCAATCTTATTTATGGACATCCCTTGCCCCTCTTTCCTGGTACCTGAGAACCCAAACTGGTTATTAAACTTTATCTTATTTGAATTTGCAGTCAGATAATTGGACTATCTTTTCTGTGCATAGAGGGAGCTGAGCATCAGTTCAGTCATTCGACAACAGTCATTATGGGACTCCTGCTGCTTCCTCTCTGCAGGGGGCATCTTTCTCTTTTGCCTCACCGAGCAATATTCCCTCTTTCCCCTCAACTCCTCCATACCCTGCTACAAACCTTCCTTATCCCCTGTTTTTTAATCCCCCCACATCTCTTCCTTAATAAATATTATAACACTTATGTTGATGATGATAATGATGATAGTGATGATGATTATGTTGATATTAATGATGATGATGTTGTTGATGATGATGACTGAATTTGGAGTTGAAGGTTTTCCTTCCATCTGAACCTTTCTGACCTTTCCCAATGTAATGATTAAAATTTTCTTGGAGATTGTTTCCAACCTCTTTCACCCTTCCATTGTATTGGTCTTCTACCCTCCCTCCCCCATGCACTTCTTTATGAAACATAAAATTATCCCACTTTATTTATTTTCCCATTTCTCTTAGTATTATCCTCTTTTACCCCTAGTTTATCTATCTATCCATCTATCTATCTATCTGTCTATCTATCTATCTATCTATCTATCTCTATATCTATTTATATCTATATCTACATATATATTTGACAATTCATCCTATACAGTTTGTCACTGTTCCCTCTAAGTATAATTCTTTTAACTGCCCTGAAGATAATAACAATTTTTTAAGAGTTACCAATATTATCTTTTTCTTTTAGGAATAAAAATCATTTGAAATTATTGGGTCCCTTTAATAAAAGTATTTTGTTTGTTTGTTTTCCCCTTTTTAATTATCTTTTTTGATTCTCTTGAGTTCTGTGTTTGGCCATGAAATTTTCTGCTTAAGTCATGCCTTTTCTTTATGAATGATTAGAAGTCTTCCATTTTATTAAATGACCATACATTCCCCTACAAGAATATAGTCAGTTTTGCTGAGTAATTGATTCTTGGTTGTAGACCCATTTCCCTTGCTTTCTGGAATACCATATTCCATGCTTTCTGGTTCTTTAGTGTGGATATAGCCAGGTCCTGTGTTATCCCAACTGTGATTCCATGATATCTGAATGGTTTCTTCTTAGCAGTTTATAGTATCTTTTCCTTGGTGTGGTAATACTTGAATTTGGCTATAACATTCCTGGGCATTGTCATTTGGGGAAGAATGTTGGAGCAGTTTTCTTAGGTAATTTCCTGTAAAATGATGTCCAGGCTTTTTCTTTTGTTATGATTTTCTGTAATCTAATAATTCTTAAATTTTCTCTTCTGGATCTATTTTCCAGGTCTATAGTTTTATCAATGAGATATTTCATATTTTCCTCAAATTTTTCACTGTTAAAATTAAATTGTGGTTGGACTCTGAAATATATTAATTATGTGGTTGCCAGGCATTTAATTCTAAATTCCAAAATGAATTATTAAAGTAAATAGAATTTATGGTAGTTTATTTATAATATTTACAATAGAAGGAAGATATTAAGGAATGAGAGAGAGAGAGAGAAAGAGAGAGAGAGAGAGAGAGAGAGAGAGAGAGAGAGAGAGAGAGAGAGAGAGAGAGAGAGAGAGTGAGAGAAAGCTCTGGCTTCTTCTGATACCAGTTAGAATTTCTAAGCCCCAGCCAAGGGGAGAGAGTCTCAAGAAGTTGGGCCTTACCTAGAGGCTTCACATTTCCAGAAAGGTGGGGTCACTAAGTCAGCTTTTCACTCACCAATGGTAATAGTCTAAGAGAAGTCTGGTTGTCTGTATTCCAGTCGCTTCTCTGAGTCAGTGCCCGAATGTCTGAATGAATCTCTGAATCTCCAAATGTCCATCTTCCCTTCAGCTCTGAGTGAATGATCCTCCACTCTGTAATAAAAGCGATACTTGTTACAATCAGGTGATTACAATTTTATCTTCACAATAAAGAAAGAGCTAAGTATCTTCATTGTTATAATCAGGGGAGAGCTAAATCCAGTCTTCACATCATTCTTTTGATTTTGTTTAAAGACTCTTGTCTTGTGAAGTCATTTGCTTCTAGTTGTTGGATTCTAATTTTTAAAGACTGAATTTAATCCCTGTCTTTTTTGGTCATCCTTCTTCTTCTGGTCTGTTTTTCTTTGCAGGTCAACTTTTTCTTTGCCTCATTTTCAAGCTGGTCAATTCTGGCTGTAAGGACACTATTTTCTTATTATATCTTATGTGCCTCTGTTTCCAGATAGTTTATTTTGTCTTTTTAGTTCTTTTCCCAATTGTCTTCAGACTCATTTAATTGTGTTTTTTTTAATTATGTTTTGAGTTCATCCAAAGCCTGAGTATAATTCTTAGAATTCCAGATATAGAGATAGAAAGAACCTTAGTTGACATTCAATCCACTAACCACTATTTCCAGATAAGAAAACTGAGGCACAGAAAAATGAAATGGTCTGCATTGGATCCCATTAGCTAGAAAGTATCTAAGGCAGGATTTAAACCCAGGAATTTTTTACTAGTTTGAAGCCTCATCAACTTGTTATAATCCATTTTAAATTAGAATAGAGTCATGTTGTATCTGAGCTTAATTATGAGGAAATGTGGTGATCTAAAAATAGCAAAATTTTGACAAAAATGACAAATACTTAAAGTCTGTTTTCAGATGGTAGGATTAAGGAATTTTAAAAAATATATATATAGTAGTCTAGAATAGTACTAAAGAAAAAAAGAAATATTACTCTGAGCAGGGTTTACCATTTCCTTCTCCAGCTCATTTGAGACATGAGGAAACTGAGGCAAACAGTTAAATGACTTACAGAATCACATAGTTAACAAGCCTCTGAGGCTGTATTTAAGTTCAGATATTCCTGAAACCTGACCTAGCATTTTATCCACTGGACTACGTAGATGCCCCTTCAGAGAAGTAGTAAAGTCAAAAGTCTTAAGTAATAACATAGATATTACCATAATTAATACAAAATGCTTTGCATACTTCAATGTTATTTTTTTTGTTATTCCCAGCTACAGAAACAAAAAAAATAGCCTATTGTCATAGGAAGCATGATTATTTTGAAGTCAACGGATCCAAATTTTCATCCAAACACTACTATATAATATGGATGTCTTAATCCCACCTCAGAAATTTACTAGCTGTGTGACCTGGAACAAGGGAATTTAACTTTTTTGGACATCAATTTCCTCTCTCTCTAAAATAAGAGTTAGAGCAGATAGTCCCTAAGTCTTCTTTTAGCTTTAGCTCTCTCTTCTAATCATTTTATGATTAAGAAGTATGTAGAATTAAATAAAAGGAAGAAAGTGGGGTAGAAATAATGAAAATCAAAGAACCACTGGAAAATGTCCAGTCTCATTGCAGCAATGAAATACTTAAATTAACTGAATTCATATATAGATCATCCAAAAAATGAGAGTTATAAAATTCCAAAAAGAGCAGTACCCATCCAGAGTTACTAGGTAATTCCTTACGGTTGCCTGAGGTCTATTGGAGTTTGATGAATCACACAGTGTCAGTTAGCTAGTAAGCATCAGAAGCAGTACTTGAACCTAGGTCTTCATGACTCTAAGCCTATTAGGATGTTCACTAAACCCTGATGCCTTATGTAAATTGTTGGTTATTATTATTCATGTCAGTATTAGACTCTAACCTAATGCTTGAACCGCTATACTCTCTATTCTCCCCTGATTGTTTTTAAGTCCTATTTTCTCAAACAATGCTTATTTCTCCCAGCTCGTTCCTTTCAGTGAGGCCCTTCTGAAAACAAAGGCAGAAGTAGCAGCCAAACAGACACATGAATGCTCTCTTGCCCTCTAGATCCATGCCATGGTTGACTGTCAGACAAGGACAATGCAAGTGCCCTGCTGTCACAAAGAAACAAAATAGTTGATTTCCATTCTTCCAGAAAAGTGCTTAATAAATACTTTTGATAAGGCTCTCTTTCTCATTGTTTTTTCCAAAATAATATCAGGACCAAGAACTCAGCTGACTTTCAAATATGACATGGCTGTTCCCCTGACCTGCAGAGCATCTCAGTGTCACGTGGGAGTTTTCTCTGTAACACTTTCCCATTACTGCAGGGATAACCATGAGAGGGTAAGACAACAAGAATCGTTTTAACAATCCCCAGCCACTTAAAAAGCCCTTAAATCCAGACTTTTCATCCTTTTTCCCTCTTCACAAGAGTTCTTGTCAACTTGTATTAGATGTGAATAACACAAAGACTTAAAGACATATCCTCCGGTTAAATAAGAAAACCTAACAGTTTTCCAGAGCAGGCAGGATTAATCACACATAATAATTATACAAAGTGATAACACACTTATTATGAGAGCACATAAACACCATTAAACAAACAGTGGCAGCAACCTCTAGGAAAGAGGAAAATAAACATTAATTGTGGGAAGTAAGGGGAGGGAAAGGCACCCAAAAATGTAAATCTAAATTTCCACTGAGTAAACATTCTACATTTTAAGGGTCCTCTACTTTCTGCTACTTCTGGCCCCTACACCAGTCCTCCTTCTTGTCCTTGAAGTATGTATGGCACAAAGGCTGAAGTTTGGCCCCCACACTGTGAAACTGGCAGAGCAAAGCAGGGGAGATTGTCCAAGCCCCATCTTTCCATTTTAATTTCTCTGATTTTAAATGCCTTCTGATGTCAGAGGAAAGTTAGACTGCACCCTAGAGAAGGAATTCTAACACCACAAAGTAGATTCAGATGTATATGCCAATTTTAATATTGCTCTTCTTGCTCCAAGAGCTACATCTACTGAGCCATAAAGTTCACTTGATGATACTATCTGATTGACCTTCCCACAGCGGTACATTTTGGGGAAAGTGGTCCCTCTGTGTAACTTAGCACTACGGATGACAGAGGGCTCAGAAACCAACTGGAGATGCACAGCAGTGGGGAGCAGAGAAAATGTTTGCTTTATTTTTTCCCTGTAAGAATAATTACTCCACTTACTTTTAAATGCTTTTATTCTATGACATCCATTTCCCAACACTTTATGGCTTATATTCATCCTCCAAGTCATGGTCTAACCATCTGCAATTACCCTTTTTTATAGTTAGATTTCCTTTGACTTCTGTCCAGGTTTGGCCCCAACTAACCTGTCTCTGGACATTTCCATAAGAGGAGAGGTATATGGCTAGAAACTCATAGGTAACCAGAGACTGACCCCACTCCACTGGACACTGAACGACTTTACCACCATCCCAGTCAGGGATTTCACAATTGATAGCCCTATGTTCTCTTTCCTTCTACTCTTTTCCATAAAAAAATAAATTAGATACCTCTATTTTTTGCACATCATATTTTCTTTATCCTTGCTATTTCTGTTTTATAGCAACCAGACAGTGCTAGCACTAGAACATTTGGAAACATCAAGAGGAATGTCTGAGGTGCTTTCAATATGAGAATAATGTATTTCCAACCCCCCTAATAATTCCTTGAATAGCTATCACAGGAATGTGATTGTGTCATTCTAAGCAAGAGCAGTAGCAAATTAAAAAAAACTTTCCACCATCCTAGGGTACTGATATGATTACCCATCTGCCTTCTCTTGCATTGACATTTTTACTGTTTGCCTATTGTCAAACTACAAAGTCTGGGATCATTAAATATGTAAGAGGCTCAGATATCTATATTTTACCTTTATGTCAAATATTTACATGTCATGTGTAGAGTCTCACAAAGGGGTTGTTGTGATTAGTTGCCAAGAAATATCAAGAATCAAATGCAATTGTTAGTGTTTAAAGGTTTTCCTGTTTATTTCTGCAAATACAGAGGATAAACACTGTCAGTTCAAAGTAAACTCTAGAGTATATATTATTTTCAAAGATGATAGTCCCGTAAAGCTCTTGCATTGTTGAAAACACATGCCACATTGCTACATTTTTCAGCCAACCCTTTGTGGTTAATGGTGCCATGTGTGAAGAATCAAGCAACTGCCTTGCCCTCCGGCCACTTACCAACTAATTAGAAACTTACATTAAGGACACAAACCTGATGGAATCTTATAAGTGAAGAGAATAAACTTCAACAGGCAAACACAAATCTGGATGACATTTTGGAAGGGAGCAAATTATGAGTTTCACATTGCAAATAAACAGGAAAACAACACAATAGTCAGAGTTGGTAGGGGGAAGGAATAATGCAACAGTTCAGTTACTGTAAGCTACTGTTTTAAAGGTTTTGATTTTGAGTGATGTTCAGAAGATTTTGATTTAAAGCAGCTATTTGTTTCATTCCTTTGAGAACTATTTGCTAACAGTAGCCTCCTTGCCAAATATTTTTCCCTGATTCCCACTGATATGATTAAAAAGTTAATTTCATTTAATGATGAATCCCAGTTGTATGTAACTACTATCTACTACATGGCATTCATATTTTTGTTCTTTTTTTTGGTTGAAAATATAAAATGAAACAGTTGGAATATGGAATTTTCTATGAAATTTCCATGAATTGTGCTTTCTTTATAAGGGAATGACCAGGCAAAATGAATAAGTCTATCTTTAGTAAAGTTTATGCAATTACGTCTTCATTATCATTTCTAAAATAATATATTCATTAGTGGTTGTGCTAGTCATGCTTCAATAAATAGGCATGTGTTCATAGTCATCTTAGAAATGAAGAAACAGTCATGGAGTGTTGATGAATTAGCCTTTCTTTTCATTCCTCTATATAGGCCCTTTGTCTCACCCCATTCACTCTCCATCAGGTACTAGTCCTTTAGATTAGTCTTTGTCTTACTGATTTTTAATTTTTCTGAGTCTTCTGAGTCCTTCAATGTTGCCTATAATTATTACAAGTATGACAATCTAACTTTCAAAGATAATAATTTTGTTACTTTTGCTTCTAGAATGCCTGTGCCCCATTGCCTATTCCTCTATGTCACTGCAAAATTACTGCTAGAATGGTCATAATATTTAAGTCAAGAGCAATTACTTTCATAATTCCTAACCATTTAAAAAATTCTTACATTTAAACATTCTTGAATTCAGATTTTATCTTCTTTCCTCTTCAAAAGAGGTTTTGTCAATGAGCATTATAAATAACTAACTCAAAGGCTTACAAAAATATTGTCTTCAAATTAAAAACCATGATAATTGCATTGGCATAGCCTTAATTATTAAGTAAATATTATTGAAAACAATAAATAACTAGTAATTAACATGATAAAGTGAGAGAGTGAAACACATAACTCATTAATGTAAGGGTATGATTCCTGAAGCAGCAAGGTAGAGCAATAAAATGAGTCCTGGGTCAGATGTCAGGAAGAAGTAAGTTTAAATCTAACTTCAAGAAACGTATCTGTGATCCTGGAAGAAATCATATACATTTCTCTGTCTCGGCCTCTTTAAGAATAATGATAATAGCACTTTCTTTGCATGGGAAATATGAGTCAAGATTATCATATTTGTAAAATGCTTAGTACAGTGCTAGGCACACAGTATGCACTTAAGAAATTCTTATTTCCTTCTATTCCTCACTCTCTTTCCCTCTATTCTTTCATCCCTCTCTATCACCCCCCCTCCATCTTTCCTTCCTTCTCTCTCTTCCTCCGACTCTCCTTTCTCTCCTACAAACTTCACCCTTATGGTGGAGTGGAAAGTACATTATAATGAACCAGAACACTTATGTTCACATCTTGATTCTCTAACTTTCTACCTGTGTGACCTTAGAAAAGCAATTGTCTCTCTCAAGAGCTCAGTTTCTGTATTTGCCGAATGGAGGAGTTGAACTAAATAATGTCTAAGCTTTCTCTAGTTGCTAGAAATACTAATATATTTCCAGCCATAAAATTTCAATAACTTTTTGTCTATTCTGAAGGTTTGAACCTTTTCCTCTCCCTTTCATCTTTAATTCCCCTTTAATAATCTGGTTTGTTTAATTATAACTACAAATATAGACATATCTTCCTGTCCTAAAAACAAAACAATAATAGAACCTCCAAAGATAGAGATATCTTGATATCTCTTCTTCATTGCAAAACCAAGCACTGAATTTTTTTTTTCTTGACCATCTATCTACTTCAACTTACTCAGGGCTTATTCCTATAAACTTTTATAATCTAGCTTCTGGTCCTACCATAGGACTTAAACTATTTTATGGCTACCAACATTTAAATAAATTAAACCCAAAGGCTCATTCACAATTCTCATTACAGTTGTCCTTCATGATTGAGTGTTCTTTCCTACCTCACATTATCTGATATTAATTTGTTGTTATATAATGTACATAATGTATCTCATCTCCCTTATCTTCCAATACAACATAATTTACTTGAAGATCAAAACATTTTATTCCTATAAAGGTTTTTATATTGTTTTAAAGAGTCTTACTAAATTGCACTGTCTCGTTAAGAGCTGAGTTTCTATATAAGAGCAGAAGTTACTTAATCTCATTCTGTCTCTTTAAGAACAGTATTTATAAGGACAGATTTCAGTTAAGAGAGATTTCATTTTCTCTGTCTTCCTAAGAACCTGGGAATTTTTGAATTGTTCTCTCAGTCAAGAAGATCTGACAGTTACTTTAGAGTGTTTGGACTATAGATACCAGTTAGAGAAAGAGTCTGGTTACTGAGGACTTTTCTCCTCAGAATTTTGAAGGAAGAGTTTTCTGTGTCTGTGTCTGAGTAACAGGCAGTTTATAACTGACAGTTAATAGAAGAATTACTTTAAGGAATTTGTTATTGATTTAATATCCATTGATTAGTTAGATAAGATAGATAGTGAACTTAATATTAGTTAGAGAGAGGAGATAAGTTAGGTCTGCTTTGCCAGGCAAGAAGATTCTTAGATATAGGGTTTTTAGAGGTTTTCATATAGGATTAGATTTTTAGACATAGTATAAGAATTAAGAGATATACTATGCTATTTCCTACCTCCTATTTCCTATCCCTACTCTCCTGTGAATAAATAGGTGTTGGTGGTGTACCAAACTGCTCTCCGTAGCTTTTATCAACTCCCACCAATAATATTTACCCCATAATAATAATATATGTATATATAAGCATAAACATATGTATAAATATATATGAATATATTTATATATGTGTTAAATTGAATGGAAAATAAGATCCCAAAAGGTTGTTGTTTAAAATGCTCAGGAAGGAGATGTCAGGTTTGGGACAGAGAGAGAGAGAAAGAGAGAGAGAGAGAGTAAATAAATGCCGTTTTATCTGATTTTGTCTCATAAAAAATGTAGCAGTAGTGTGGAGGAGAGACAACATTTTTGGGAAAGGTAGATATAGAAAGAGTTAAAATTGGACAAAGGAATACAGGAAGAAAGGAGAAGGGAATGTGGAAGAGAACAAGGTAGCTATTTGCATATATACAAATCAAGGAAAGAAATCTGGGGAAAAAAAAACAGATTACAATTGTCATAGAAGGAAAGGAAATGTATACTCAATGTCCACTAAATTTCCAATTGTGAAATTCCAAAAGTAGCTAAATACAGTAACTCTTTTTCAATAATGATTAAGGAGCTTTCCTCAGAAACCTAAACATAAATGTTTACTTCCTCAAAGATATTAGTATGAGGGTTTCCCTTTTTTGTAGAAAATGAATAATTCTGTTTCATGGAAAAATCCTTGGACTTGAACTTATTTAGTTGCTCAAAATGCTTCTCACAGAGTTCCTCAGAAAAAGAAACTAGTATTTTGTCAATAAGAAATTACCATTAAAATAAAAATATTTGAATGAATCATCACACCATGCTATCTATACCTATGCTAAGAGTTAAGAATGCAATATATTGAAAAGTTATCCTTTTCATTAAATAAAAATGCCCTGTGCATTTGTTTCATGTCAATTGAAGAAAAATGAAAATATATGCTACCAGAAGCAGAGATTGTATTCATTTAATTTGTTTTGTGTTGAGCTTTGTACTATGCCAGGCCACTGCAGACCAATGTATTAAGACAGATTATCAATTAAAAAAAAGAAACATTTAAGTGAGCACCTACTATGTGCAAAGCACCACACTAGGTTTTGGGCTAAAAAAAAACAAAAAATACTAATAATTTCAAGGAACTCACATTCTATTAGCAAAACAAAACAAAACAACAACAACAAAACCCCAAAACATATATGCATTAAATATAAAATGCATACAAAGTTATAAGGTGAAATTTCTAGAAAGACTAAATACTATTATGTAGGGAAATTATGAATAGCTGCATGTAAAAGTGGTATCTTAGCTGAGGTGAATGAGGAGAGAAAGCATTGTAGGCTTGGAAAACCCACATTTTGTTGTCCAAATAGCAATTATTGTAGGTGCAATTCATGTATATATGTATTATCTATGCATTCACAACAAACATGCAGATATATTCATGCAGATGCATATATATACACACATGCTACATACTCCCTGCATAGCTTGACTAACCAGAATCTATATGTACACATTTTGTGTGCATGTGTGCATATACTTACATCCATATAGTCTACATCAATATGCATTTACATTTATGTTTCACATAAATTTCAGAATAAAACATGTGAATTCTCCTAGTCTGAAACATTCTCCCTACTCATTCATTTCCCTAAATTCCTAACTTCAGATCATAGCTAAGCTCCCACATCCTACATGAGGCCATTCATGAGCACCCCCATTGATAATACATACAACAAAATATGTCTATATCTATATTTCTATCTATTCATATTCATACATATATTAAATATTAATAAAACCATGACATTAAATAACTTTCAATAGATATAGAAAATTTTCTTACTGAGTAGTCCTTTCTGATAATTAACCCACACATCTATTCCTGCATTTATAGGCAAAAGGACTTGAAATCAAATCCTGTCTTTGCCAATGAATATCTCTGTGACTTCAACTAAGGGATTTTCCTTTCTCTGAACGTCACATTTTCTCACTTTTACCAATAGACAGAAAGGAAGATAATTAGACCTATAATCCTCTTGGCTCTATTGCTGAGGTACTATGTCACTTCTTTCTGTTATGAATAACTCTATCTGCTTTTATTCTTAATTAGAACATAGTAGAGGAAATGGAGAAAAGAGAAAAAAACACTTTTAAAGTAAATGAAATATTATTTATTCATATTCCTTTTCAATTTCCGCTCTGTCTAAGCACTCCAAAACTCCTGTTGACAACTCAACCTTGAACTGTGAATTAAGAGATAGCCCCTTGCAATGCTGAAAAATTAACTCAAATTCCAATATCAACCCCAAGAGTATAATTGCACCAAAGAGGAAGACCCTTGTCAGATACAGTCCCAAGCAAGATAATCAGTGGTTTTCAAAGAGGGTTTGACATTGAGGAGGACTGAAAAACAACATAGAAGCCAAAGAAACACACATCGATGGTCTGTCAAAATTTTTTGTTAGACATGATGCTATTATCAAGGCACATCAGGATGAAATAAAATGACCTGGCTGACCACAGGCTTACAAATGTCTTGGGAAGGAAGGAAAAACGGTGAATCAAAAGGTAGCTTTGTTGCATGTCCCCTCAGGCCTTTTTATTGACAGGAATGACAATGGTCCCAAGATGCACCATTATCTATGACCAGCAAGCAGACATCAAATGCTCCTGAGCTGTCTCTGTCAGAATAGAAAATGCTGCTCAAAACTACAGGGCTTGTTACATTTTGTTCAGCTAAGGTTTGTCAAAAGCCGGGGTCATTGTACGTGCCCTGCCCTGAAGGGGAATTTTAAAGAGAGAGAGGCGCTCAATCCTTCAGGGCTTCTTCTGCAGAGAGACTTGGAGTCCAGAGATGACCAAAATGTTTTGAAAGTCAAATAATGACTCAGAAAAGGCAGAAAACAAAGTTAGTTGGAATCCACTGGACTGTCTCCTCAGAATGTGAGCTCCGTTCCTAAGAAGGGTTTAGGAGCACTCCTACATTTAGAGGGCTTTTGCAATGAGTTCAATCAGTAGGTCAGATGCACAAAGGTAGAAACTACTGTCCTGAAGACACTAAAGCATGCTTCATTCAAACATGTGAGCCATGGCCTTTGGCGTCTTTTAAATTGAGATATTGCACTGGTAGGAAATATCTCTAATTTGCTACTATTTGAAAAGGGTAAATGATTTTATATACAAAGACCAGTCCTTGAAACTTAAGCAGTCTCCTTCTCTCAAGGAAACATCTGTTAAGCACTTACTGGGAATGAAAGTATATATACATATATATTCATGGATGTGTATGTATACATACATACTTACATATAGGTATATATTCCCTAAATTGATAATTCAATAGAGTTCCTAATATAGAACATTTTAAAAAAATCTAAAGGCTGAAAAAAATCCACAACCATCTGGTTAATTCCTTCACTTTTATGTGCATTCACAGATTGGGTCCATTCTACCACTCTTGTTCACTAGTCCCAACAAAGGCACTTATTAGCAACAATTAACAGGTAGATACAATTAGCTCTTGGCCATTTTCCCATCAGTCTAGGACATCTCTTCTTACATATACCCAGAGCCTTTATGAGAATAGTTAATTCAAACTGAGAGTATAATTGAAGTGAGACGGATGTCTGAATACATTTCTGGCAAAGGCAACTTGCAACTGGTCTTACGGGTCTCAAAGTTCTTCTTAGAGTCCTGACAATTTTACTTGCACACATGTCTCTGCTAAGCTGGAGACCCAAATCTGTGAACTCTCTAGAGCCAGTTCACTTGTTTTGACAGGGGTCCTGTTCTTTGCAGCTGCCTGTTGCCTTGAGGGATTGATTTTATATATTGGTATCTGTCTGGAAGTGCGTGCCTCTGCATCTGCAAGTGTGCCTTGAACTTTCTCAAAACTGATAGATTCTCAAAGAGTTGAATGGGTGTCTCCCTCTCTCTGGATACATCTCATGTCTCATGGGGAAGAGGAACGATAATGTCCTCCTTCCGCAAGCCACATGAAAACATCTTCTATAAAGACTATCCTTTACCTGTACTTTAGAATTGAATTATTATGTGCTAGGACTTATCTACTGAAAGCTATACAAAGAGGTGTCTAATTTTTGTTCATCCAATGAGGTTGTTCCTTTATATTTCCATGACAGAAAAGTATTCATTAATCATAAGAGAATAAAGCTATAGGTTTATCTTTAGAGTTAATTTAACACTTTGTGATTGTATTGGGGAGAGTAATTGAAGATAAAGTGTACCAAAAGATCAGATCATCCTCTCCCCCCTTTCTCTCTCTCTCTCTCTCTCTCTCTCTCTCTCTCTCTCTCTCTCTCTCTCTCTCTCTCTCTCTCTCTCTCTCTCTCTCTCTCTTTTGTTTTCTTTCTCTTTCTCTCTCTTTGTCTCTGTCTCTGTCTCTCTGTCTCTCTGTTTCTGTCTGTCTGTCTCTCTGTCTCTGTCTCTCTCTGTCTCTGTCTCTTTTGTTCTCTTTCTCTCTCTCTCTGTCTCTGTCTCTGTCTCTGTCTCTCTTTCTGTCTCTCTGTCTCTGTCTCTCTCTCTTGTCTCTGTCTCTGTCTCTGTGTCTCTCTGTTTCTCTCTGTCTCTGTCTTTGTGTCTCTGTCTGTCTGTCTCTCTGTCTCCGTCTCTGTCTCTGTCTCTGTCTCTCTATCTCTTTTGTTCTCTCTCTCTCTCTTTGTCTCTGTCTCTGTCTCTCTGTCTCTGTCTGTCTGTCTCTCTCTCTGTCTCCGTCTCTCTCTCTCTCTGTCTCTGTCTCTCTCTTTTGTTCTCTTTCTCTCTCTTTCTCTCTCTCTCTCTTTGTCTCTGTCTCTCTGTCTCTGTCTGTCTGTCTCTCTCTCTGTCTCTGTCTCTCTCTCTCTCTCTGTCTCCATCTCTCTCTCTCTCTTTTGTTCTCTTTCTCTCTCTTTCTCTCTCTGTCTCTGTCTCTCTCTCTCTGTCTCCATCTCTCTCTCTCTCTCTCTTTTGTTCTCTTTCTCTCTCTTTCTCTCTCTCTCTCTCTTTGTCTCTGTCTCTCTGTCTCTCTGTCTCTGTCTGTCTGTCTCTCTCTCTGTCTCTGTCTCTCTCTCTCTGTCTCCGTCTCTCTCTCTCTTTTGTTCTCTTTCTCTCTCTTTCTCTCTCTCTCTGTCTCTCTGTCTCTGTCTCTCACTCTGTCTCTGTCTCTCTGTCTCTGTCTCTCTTTCTGTCTCTCTGTCTCTGTCTCTCTCTCTTGTCTCTGTCTCTGTGTCTCTCTGTTTCTCTCTGTCTCTGTCTCTCCGTGTCTCTGTCTCTGTGTCTCTGTCTGTCTGTCTCTGTGTCTCTGTCTCTGTCTCTGTCTCTGTCTCTGTCTCTCTCTCTGTCTCTCTCTCTCTCTCCCTACCTTACTCTTTCCCCTGCTATTTTAAAATCCTAATTCAGCTGCATATAAGTACCTTAGTTTTCTTGATCATGGTCCTTAATACTCCTGGCCTCAGTTTCTTTTCTTTTTTTTTTAAAGAAGAATTGCACTTCCTGACATTTAAAGATTCATCCAGCATTAACTCTATGATCCCCTTTTCCTCTCCATCATTCATTTTTATCTTCTTTTTTCTCCTTCCCTAACTCATCTTTATTTTTCTTCCATTATTTCCTCTCTTTTTCTTTGCTTATCTACCTCTCATGCTCCCTCCCTACATATATACCTACCAAATTCTCCCTCATTATTTGCATGAAGTAATATGCAAAAAAGATACAATATGCAAACTGATTGGCAACTTGCTCTAGGAGGTTGTGTATCCTTCAGATCTATTCATAGGTGTGTAATATTAATTCCATAATTAAAAAGCTCTAAGTGAACCAACCAAATATTTCCATATTTAACTGTGCTATCCCTTTATTGTTTTTAGTTGTCACATTAATGTTAGTTCTACATTGGATTATTGAGTCATTTAGACAGGATCTTTTTTTTTTCAGTTAACAAGCATTTTTTTCCTCTTCCCAGCACTGGAAAAAAAAAAAAGCAACCTTTGGACAAATATGTGGTTCAAAGTCAAGCAAAACAAGATTCTCATATTGGCCATGTCCAAAAATGTATGTCTCATTTTGCATCTTGAGTCCATCACTTCTCTTTGAGCTTGTAGACAGGGCATGGGAGAGTGAATAAACATTTATATTGTACATACTGTGGGTCAGGCACTCTGCTAAGCACTTTATAAATATTATCTCATTTAATCATCACAAAAGCCTGAGATGTTGGTGCTATTATTATCTGCAATTTTATAAATTAGGAAATTGAGGCATACAGAGGTTAAACGACTTGCTCAGGGTCCTATAGCTAAACTGGTTAGTGTCTGAGGTTGATTTGTACTCAAGCCTTCAATATAATAGGAAAGCATTTTTCATTATCAAACCTTTGTAATCATGGTTGACCCTTGCACTGATAAGAGTTCTTAAGTCTTTCAAACTTGTTTTTCTTCACAATGTTGTTGGGGTATAAATTCTTCTGATTAAGGCATAGTATAATACTTGTTGATTGATTGAATTATTTCATTGAAGACAAACAGAAACAATCCAAAATTCGTGTTCTTCTGAGATTCCTCTCTTTTCTGATTCTGGATCACTAGTGTTCTTTAAACCATTTTTGTTTCCCAGGTGAACACTCAGAAATTTCACATAAATAACTGATGATTGTAGTTGTAATGAAATGTACATTTCTGTGGCTAGAAATTTTTACTTACTGTAATCTTAAGACACATTATCATTTTTTTCAATCAGTATTTGAGTTTGTTATGTTACTGAACATGGTATATAAACATTTTTAGGACTCAGGACAAAAACATTTATCACAGCTCAGAAAGACGAGCCGTAAGAAGTCTTCACTCTTCTAATTAAAAAAAAAAAAATCAGTGCTACACTCCCCTGAACCATCTCCAAGAACTTGCCTAAAGCAGAAAGGAGTCAGGACCAACTCTTCAAATTTGCTCTTTATATATGTCTGTCTGTCTGTCTATCTATCTATCTATCTATCTATCTATCTATCTATCCATCTAGCTATGTCTCTCTCTCACTGTCTCTAAATATATATATAAATAAATAGAAAATGTTGGACTAAGCATAACAACAACAACAGCAATAACAGTAACATTTACATAGCACTTTCAGGTTTACAAAGCACTTTTAAAATATGATCTCATTTTACCTTCACAAAAATCTTGGAAAATAGATGATATTATCATCTTTATTTTACAACTAAGGAAACAGACAAACGAAAGTTAACTGGCTTGTCTAGGATCACATAGCTAGAAAGTATCTGAGGACAGACTGGAGTTCAAATTTTCCTGATTCTAGGTTCAGTGTCATAATTAGTTACCTAACCTCTAATATATATGGAATTTAATTTTCCAAGAAATTCTTAAGGAAGAAGGAAGTTTTCTTCAAGTGATTTACACAATATCTAAAATAAAGTGAGTCTACCACCTCCATTTTCTTTAAGTGTTACTGCTACAAAGGCAAACAAAGATATCTTTAAACTGTTTTTGATTGCTATACTATAGAATTATTTCTATTCTGTACTTGTGCAGATTTTATTTTGTGTTATATCTTCTACAAAGGAAAATGATTTTTGCATGTTCTTTGCCAATATTTATGAGTACAATTATTTTTCTTATTGATATATCTAAAATTCATGCTCAACAGAAATTCTACCTTTGCATCTTCCTGGGAAAGATTCAAGTGCCAAGCCCTAGCAAATAATGCTAACTCTTTGTTTTGAACTAATAATTTTGTTTTGTTTATTTTATCATATTCCTTTAATTCTTCTCCCCACTCCCCACTCCATATTTTAAAAGTAAGTCTTTTAGTTTGTTAATATTTTGTGTCTATTGAGATAAACAGGAACAATTGTATCATACAATGAAAATGGAACTTCCTCAGGATTCAGATGTCCTGGATTAAAATCTTTCTTTTTGACAGAAAACCTATTTGGTATTGGTTTAATTTAACTTTCTTATGTCTATTTTATCTCATCCATAAAATGAGATGATTAGCCTAGAAGGACCCTATTGTCTCTTACAATTCTAGATTTATGATTGTATGTATGTGATTTTTGTTGTTAAAATAAACTACATATTTATGATTTTACTAATACATAATCTTCCCTGAATTCCTGATAAAAATCCTGGTTCAAATTTTGTTTTAAAATTATATTTCTATAGCTTTTTGACAATTTTACATCATAGTTCTATTTGTTTGGTTTTGATTATCTGCTCTTAGACTCTACCCTCCCTCTTAAGTCTCTCTTTACCCATTCTCAGACTATTCCCTTTTTAAAAAATTTACTACCATATTTTCCTCCTCAACTTTTCCTTGTATAGTTAAAATAATAAAGAATGAAATAATAAACTAGATAATAAAAACTTCATAAAATCCAAATTCTTGAAATCTCAAACTTTCTTTTTGAATAAAACTTTAATTATGGAGATAGTACATTTCACCCTCTTTATTTCTTCCTTAGACTATACCTTGAAAACAAAAGATTATCATTATTGACAGTGAGATTCCAAAGGGAAGTGCTCTTTCCTCATCTTTCAGGTTTTAATCATTTGATCAGAATTTAATTATTTAAAATTGATCAAGCTAAATTAGTTTCTAAGTTTCTTTTTTGATTTATTTTTGAGATATTCTCTATGATTGGGTTTTTTCAACAAAATTGCTTATGTGACTAAATTTATTAAAATTTCTTTTTCAGTAGGTTTTTGCTTAGTTTTGTTGGGTAATTTATTATAGGATTTGTGCTTTTAAAAACTTTCTTTTAATTTTCTTTTAAAATTTAAGTATTTTATCATGGTCACATGATTCATGTTCTTTCCCTCCCCTTTTCTCTCTCCCCTCCCAGAGTTGAGTAGTTCCACTGGGTTATACATGTATTATCACTCAATATCTATTTACATTTAATTCATTTTTATAAAAGAGTAATCTTTTAAAAACCAAAAATCCCACATCCAATACCCATATAAATGAGTGATAAATCAAATGTTTCTACTTCTGTGTTTCTACTCCCACAGTTCTTTCTCCCCACGTGAATAGCATTCTTTCTCATAAGTCCCTTGGGATTGTCCTGGATCATTGCATTGCTATTAGTACCAAAGCTGATTACATATGATCGCCCCACAATATTTCAGTTTCTTTGTACATTGTTTGCCTGGTTTTGCTCATTTCACTCCACATCAATTCATGAAGGTCTTTCCAGCTCATATAGAAATCAAGAAGTTTCTTGTTCCTTATTGCACAATAGTATTCCATCACCATTATATACAATAATTTGTTCAACCATTTCCGAATCAAAAGGCATCCCCTCATTTTCCAATTTTTTTTTTTGCCACCACACAGAGCACAGCTATGAATATTTTTGTACATTTTTTCATTATTCTCTTTGGGGTACAAACCTAATCATGGTATTGCTGCATCAAATGGTATGCATTATTTTAAGTCCTTTATGCATAATTCCAAATTGCCTTCCAGAATGGTTGGATCAATTCACAACTCCACCAATAGTGAATTAGTATCCCAATTTTGTCATATTCCCTCCAGCATTTATTATTTTCCTTTACTGACATATTGATGAATCTGGTACGTATGAAGTAAAATTCCTTTTTGATATGTGATTTCAATCTTTCCTTTCCTTTCTCATATTATATGTGTAAACTTATTTTCTTCCAAATGGATATTTTAATATATGAAACATTCTTTGCTATAATTTTCTTTGTCTTGAAAGCACTGGGACTTGGCAATCAAATTTCTAAATTTGCTAAATTTGGGATTTCTTTTTTTAAAAAATAGTATAAGTTCTCTTTCCACTTTTCTTTTTCATTCTATAGCTTCTAAACAGTTTATTTATGATTTCTTTATACATGATATCTGTGTTTCTTATTTCATCATACTGGGACTCTAAGATTCCAAAATGAGATCTTAATGGGCTACTTTCAAGATCAATCATCAGTTACTATAAATACTATCACCAGTTCCTCTATCTTTTCCCTTTGTTCCAATATTTCTTGTTACTCCAGAGGATTCTTCATAGTTTTGTCCTTTTTTTAAAAGATCTTGAAAGGCTTCCTGATTTCTATTTTATGATTTTTGTTCTCTTTTTATTTTTTTCAGCACGAGTTCTAACTTCTTTCCTTATGTTTTTGTTCACATCTCTTATTAAACATTCCAAACAGTTTCAGATCCCTTGTGATTAATTCATTCTTGTTTCTGGGATTCTGTTTATAATATGCTACATGCTATTCTTTTGTACCGGAGTTTTATACCAATTAGTATTTCTTTATGGTATTAGTAGTTTTCCTACCCTCACTCATTTCCTCAGGTTTTGCTCTATTTTGTATTTTTTTCTTCCCTTCTGAATTACTTTATTGAGTATTAGAAGGCTTTGAATGAGTTGATGGGTTTTGAAAGTGTAACCCATATGCTATTATTTCCAAATTCCCACTTTTCTTATTTTTTGCTTCCATAATGACTGAAGTAAGGTAGAATAATAGAAGAGACACTAGACATATCAGAAAGACTAAAGTTCAAATCCTACTTCAGTCACTATATTTGTAATGTGGAGAAAACCATTACATCTTTATATATTTTTCTTTTCCACTGTCAGATGAATTGATTGGACTTGATAGTACCTAAATTCCTTCAAGCACTAATCCATGATTCAATGATACATTTTGAATCTTCATCCCTGAGATCTACCATATATCTGGTGTGTGTTCAGTTGGAAATAAATAGACAGTCAATGGGTACCATAAACCATTCTGTTTTCCCAAAGTGCTCTCCAGCCTTTGTTGCAGAGTACTAAGTCTTCAATGTGGAGCCCTTCAACTTCAATATGGATTTCTGTCTTATAGCTTATAATCTTCCATCATCAATTCATCAATATTGTTTAAAGGACAGGGATGGTACAGTTGGGGGGAAAATTGGTCAAGTATGTGAATCTTTGCTTCTTTTTTCACACACACACATACACACACACACACACACATACACACACACACATATATATATATATTTCTAAGAGGGGGAGAAATGATGGCCATTTATTTTGGAAATGCTGTCTGTCAGTTTTTTATATTTTGTTTTATTTGATTCATTATTTGATATTTTAAGATGTGATTAAGGAATTACTTGGACAGAACCTATGGCTGAGTAGTATAAACCAGGAACCTCCTCATACAAATTCCACAGAGACTCTTTAATGATGAATGATCATGCACTTATGGAAATAAAACTATCAAGATGACTTTCAAAATGTTTCATTCTACCAGAAAAGTACTATTGGTTCAATATTGCTTATCTAGTACCTACTTGCTTGTTACATTTGGACACCTTGACTCTGCCCTTTGTAAAAGTTTAAGGGATTGTCGAGGATTGAAGAGGGACAGGGGTAAGCAAGATTTTGTAATAGGGAAAGGAGTTGTTGAAGGGAAAGAGGGAATATGGCTGCTGGTGAGGTAAAAGGAGAGAGATGCTCTGGCTGAGAGACTATCTTTGAAAAATGGGATTCCCAAGAAATGGGCCAACTGTAATATCATGAGGGGATGTCTTATCCATTGATAGATTTTGAAGATACCCCAGAGCAGGTAAGCAGGGACCCTCCTGAGGGACAAGCCTCTCCCCAGACCAAGGTTGCCCTGCAGGCATCCAATTAGGACTGTTTATGCTTGAATGGCTGTGCTTAGCTTCAGATCCCTCTATGTCCCTCTGAAATGATAGTCCTCTTATCTGACTGTTGGTTATTTAACTCCAGATGAATTTTAATAACAAGTTTGGATTGGGAGGAATCAGGGAAGAAGGATCCTGGATTTCCCTAGATGGGGTTTGAGTCTCTCTCAGCTTTTGAGCTGAGGCCAGGCAGGCCTTGCAGGCTGGTGGAGGGTTTCCTTTTATTCCTTTCTAAGTTAATCTTTGCTAGTTTTCTTAAGTTCAAAGTCTTAGCAGTAAACAGCAAGAGGAAGAAAAGTCCTGACTTTCAAAGCTGGTTGGGTCTGTATCTATGGGCTGAGGGCCCTAAAGACTGGCCTTACAGTTCAAACCACTCCCCTTAAATCCTTTGGTATGATGACAGGAATCCAGGTAGAGCACACAGTTGGGAAAATCAGGAATAGAGGTACTTCTATCCTGAGACAGGGAGAGAGCACTCCTTCTGGTACAAGGGCCAGGAAAGAGAGCCTGTCAGAAGACCAACTGACACTCTCCAAGTCCCCTGCCCTCACCAACTCTCATTATTGTCAATATCTTCTCTCTAACATTCCAACTGATGTTTCTTCCTGTGAAGATTGTATTTAAATATCTCCTGATTGTAACAATGAAGATACTTAGCTCTTCCTTTATTGTGAAGATTAAATTGTAATCCCCTGATGGTAACAATGAAGGTACTTAGCTCTTCCTTTATTGGAAAGATAGAATTGTAATCCACAACCTATTTTAGATATTAATCTACAAAAAGGTGATAACTCAGTATTTCAAGTAGATCTACCCATTTTAACTACAAAAAGGTATTAAGTAACTACAAAAGGTGAACTAACCAAAAAAGGTGTTAAGTAACCCCAAAAGATATAATCTAACCAAAGAAGGTGTGAACTAAAGAGTGGGCAGTCCTGGAGAGGAACCTCTGCTGTGATTGGTAGACATGAAATTTAGGGGAGGTGACACAAGAGAAAAAGATCTTTTAGAGGACCAGAGGCCTGAAGAAGTTATTCAATTCAATTCAATTCTAGGGGATCAAAGAAACTCCCTGACCTGGAGGAGAGACTGTGAAACTGGACCCCTGGAGGAGCTCCTGCAGGAGATCTCAGACTGCTTTTCCTTTTGGAAGGTCAACTTTGGGGAGTAAAAGGCTGACTTAGTGATCCCCACCTTTCTGGAGGCATGAAGACTCCAGGAAAGGCCCATCCTCTTGAGAATCTCTTTCCCTGGCTGGACTTAGCAATTCTAACTGATATTAGAAGAAGCCAGAGATCTCTCTCTCTCCCCTTTTCTCTCTTCCTTAATATCTTCCCTCTATTATAAATAAACTACCATAAATTCCATTTCCTTTAGTAATTCATTTTGGTATTTAGAAATTAAATCCCTGGCGACTACCTAAATAAATATTCAGAGTCCAACCACAATTAATTTTAACATTTCACCTGAGTGGCAGAAAGTCCAAAACTTGTTTCACTTTTCCTTTCCACCCCTTACTATATTCCCTTGAAATTCTCATTTCTATACCCTGCCACTTAGACTCATTCTAGGTGTGTTCTGCTCTCTGAACTGTCTACACTAATCCTTACCTTTATACATCTGTGTTCTGAATTTTTTATCCATCTTCTTACTGTTTTTTTTTTCTTTTTTTAACATTATTTTATTTGGTCATTTTCATACATTGTTCATTGGAAACAGATCATTATCTTTTCCTCCCCCCCCAAACCCTCCCTACCCCTTCCCTAGCTGACGCACGATTCCTCTGGGTATCACATGTGTCCTTGCACTGAACCCATTTCCTTGTTGTTGGTATTTGCATTAGGGCGCTCATTTAGCGTCTCTCCTCAATCATGTCCCCTCAACCTCTGTAGTGAAGCAGTTGCTTTTCCTTGGTGTTTTTACTCCCTCCATTTGTCCTCTGCTTGAGGATAGTTTTTTTTTTTTTCTCGTAGATCGCTGCAGGTTGTTCAGGGACATTGTAAAGCCATTACTGGAGATGTCCATTACATTCTCTTGTACCACAGTGTGTCAGTCTCTGTGTACAATGTTCTCCTGGTTCTGCTCCTCTCACTCTGCATCACTTCCTGGAGGTTGTTCCAGTCTCCATGGAATTCCTCCACTTTATTATTCCTTTTAGCACAATAGTATTCCATCAACAACATATACCACAATTTGTTCAGCCATTCCCCAATTGAAGGGCATCCCCTCATTTTCCAATTTTTGGCCACCACAAAGAGCGCAGCTATGAATATTCTTGTACAAGTCTTTTTCCTTATTATCTCTTTGGGGTACAAACCCAGCAGAGCTAGGGCTTGATCAAAGGGCAGACAGTCTTTAGCGCCCTTTGGGCATAGTTCCAAATTGCCCTCCAGAATGGTTGGATCAATTCACAACTCCACCAGCAATGAATTAATATCCCTACTTTGCCACATCCCCTCCATCATTCATTACTTTCCTTTGCTGTCATGTAAGCCAATCTGCTAGGTGTGAGGTGATATCTCAGAGTTGTTTTGATTTGCATCTCTCTGATTATAAGAGATCTAGAACACTTTTTCATGTGCTTATTAATAGTCTTGATTTCTTTAACTGAAAATTGCCTATTCATGTCCCTTGCCCATTTTTCAATTGGAGAATGGCTTGATTTTTTGTACAACTGGTTTAGCTCTTTATAGATTTGAGTAATTAGACCTTTATCAGAGGTTTTTGTTATGAAGATTGTTTCCCAATTTGTTGCTTTCCTTCTAATTTTAGTTACATTGGTTTTGTTTGTACAAAAACTTTTTAATTTGATGTAGTCAAAATTATTTATTTTGCATTTTGTGACTCTTTCTAAGTCTTGCTTGGTTTTAAAATCTTTCCCTTACCAAAGTTCTGACATGTATACTATTCTGTGTTCACCTAATTTACTTATAGTTTCCTTCTTTATATTCAAGTCATTCATCCATTCTGAGTTTATCTTGGTGCAGGGTGTGAGGTGTTGATTCAAACTTAATCTCTCCCACACTGTCTTCCAATTTTCCCAGCAGTTTTTATCAAATACTGGATTTTTGTCCCCAAAGATGGGGTGTTTGGGTTTGTCAAAGACTGTCTTACTGAGGTCATTTACCCCAAGTCTATTCCACTGATCCTCCTTTCTGCCTCTTAGCCAGTACCAAATTGTTTTGATGACCATTGCTTTGTTATATAGTTTGAGATTTGGGACTGCAAGGCCACCTTCCTTTGTATTTTTTTTTCATTATTTCCCTGGATATCCTTGATCCTTTATTCTTCCAAATGAACTTTGTTATGGTTTTCTCTAATTCAGTAAAATAATTTTTTGGTAGTTCCATGGGTATGGCACTAAATAGATAGATAAATTTGGGTAGGATGGTCATTTTTATTATGTTAGCTCATCCCTCCCATGAGCAATCAATGTTTTTCCAATTGTTTAGATCTAGTTTTAATTGGGTGGAGAGTGTTTTGTAGTTGTGTTCATATAGTTCCTGTGTTTGTCTCGGCAGATAGATTCCTAAGTATTTTATATTGTCTCGGGTGACTTTAAATGGAATTTCTCTTTCTAATTCTTGCTGCTGAACTGGGTTGGAGATATATAGAAATGCTGATGACTTATGTGGGTTTATTTTGTATCCTGCAATTTTGCTAAAGTTGTTGATTATTTCGATTAGCCTTTTGGTTGATTCCCTGGGATTCTTTAAGTAAATCATCATATCATCCGCAAAGAGTGACAGCTTGGTCTCCTCATTGCCAATTTTAATGCCTTCAATTTCTTTTTCTTCTCTAATTGCTACTGCTAGTGTTTCTAGTACAATATTAAATAATAAAGGTGATAATGGGCATCCTTGTTTGACTCCTGATCTTATTGGGAAGGCTTCTTGTTTATCTCCATTACAGATGATGTTTGCTGATGGTTTTAGGTATATACTATTTATTATTTTTAGGAAAGACCCTTCTATTCCTATACTTTCTGGTGTTTTCAATAGGTATGGGTGTTGTATTTTGTCAAAGGCTTTTTCTGCATCTATTGAAATAATCATGTGATTTTTGTTGTTTTGCTTGTTTATATGGTCAATTATGTGGATGGTTTTCCTAATATTGAACCATCCTTGCATTCCTGGAATGAATCCTACCTGATCATAGTGGATAACCCTTGTGATGATTTGCTGGAGTCTTTTTGCTAGTATCCTATTTAAGATTTTTGCATCTATATTCATTAGGGAGATTGGCCTATAGTTTTCTTTCTCGGTTTTTAAACTGCCTGGCTTTGGGATCAGTACCATGTTTATGTCATAAAAAGAATTTGGTAGAACCCCTTCTTGGCTTATTCTGTCAAATAGTTTGTATAGTATTGGGGTTAGCTGTTCTTTGAATGTTTGATAGAATTCATTTGTGAATCCATCTGGACCTGGGGACTTTTTCTTAGGGAGTTCTTTGATGGCTTGTTCAATTTCTGTTTCTGATATGGGGTTGTTTAGGTAATTTATTTCTTCTTCTTTTAGTCTAGGCAATTTATATTTTTGTAAGTATTCATCCATATCACTTAGATTACCATATTTTTTTGCCATATAATTGGGCATAGTAGTTTTTAATGATTGCCTTGATTTCCTCTTCATTAGTAGTGCGGTCTCCCTTTTCATCTTGGATACTGTCAATTTGTTTTTTTTTCTTTCCTTTTTTAAATTAGTCTGACTATTACTTTGTCAATTTTATTTGTTTTTTTCAAAGTACCAGCTTCTAGTCTTATTTATTAAATCAATAGTTCTTTGACTTTCAATTTTATTAATTTCTCCTTTGATTTTTAGGATATCTAATTTAGTCTTCATCTGAGGATTTTTAATTTGTTCACTTTCTAGTTTTTTAATTTTCATGCCCAATTCATTGACCTCTGCCCTTCTTAATTTGTTTATATATGAACTCAAGGATATAAATTTCCCCCTGAGTACTGCTTTGGCTGCATCCCATAGGTTTTGAAAGAATGTCTCACCATTGTCATTTTCTTCAATGAAGTTATTAATTGTTTCTATGATTTTTTCTTTAACTAGCTGGTTTTGGAGAATCATATTGTTTAATTTCCAATTAATTTTTGATTTATCTATCCATGTACCTTCACTAATTATTATTTTTATTGCACTGTGGTCTGAAAAAGTTGCATTTATTATTTCTGCCCTTTTGTACTTGTTTGCAATGATTTTGTGCCCTAGTACATGGTCAGTTTTTGTGAATGTACCATGTACTGCTAAAAAAAGGTGTATTTCTTTTTGTCCCTATTTATTTTTCTCCATATGTCTACTAACTCTAATTTTTCTAAGATTTCATTTGCTTCTCTCACCTCTTTCTTATTTATTTTTTGATTTGATTTATCTAGTTTGGATAGGGGAAGGTTCAGGTCTCCCACTAGTATAGTTTTTCTATCTATTTCATCCTTGACCTCCTCTAGTTTCTCCTTTAAAAATGTGGATGCTCTGCCATTTGATGCATACATATTGAGTACAGATATTTCCTCATTGTCTATACTGCCTTTTATCAGGATGTAATTACCTTCCCTATCTCTTTTAACTAGATTTATTTTTACTTTGGCTTTATCTGACATCATGATTGCTACTCCTGCCTTCTTTTTATCATTTGATGCCCAATAGGTTTGGCTCCATACTCTTACTTTCACCCTATGTGTATCTACCTTCCTCATGTGTGTTTCTTGTTGACAGCATATGGTAGGGTTTTGGATTCTAATCCACTCTGCTATTCACTTGTGTTTTATGGATTAGTTCATTCCATTCCATAGTTGTGATTCCTAGCTGTGTATTTCCCAGCATTTTGATTTCTACTCCTGGTCCTGCCTTTTCTTCTTCCACTATTTCCTTCTATACCAATGTTTGTTTATAGTCAGCCCACCCCCCTTTCCCTCCCTTATTTTACTTCCCTTTCTACCCCCCCTTCATATTCCCTCCCTTATTTTCCCCTGTAATCTTTAAAAAATTCCCCCCACCCCCTCCCTCCCTTGTACTGTTTCCCTCCCCACCAGTCCGTTTTTTACCCTTCTACTTCCCTATAGGGCACAAATCTATTCTCTTCCCCAATGGATTGGGTTGTCCTTCCCTCTTTGGGTCAGTTTCAAAGTACATAAGAGTTGAGTATATCCTCTCTCCAACCTCTTTACCCTTCCAGTGTATCGATGTTCTCCCCCCTCCCGCCATGAGATTCTTTGTGACATATAAATTTACCCCCATTTGTTTCTTTTCCCATTTCTTTTAGTCATAACCTCTTTTCTTTTTTAGCTCTAGTCATGTGTATATATATCTATATACATACACATGTATATGTATTTATGTATGCATATATCTATATACTTATTTATGTCTTGTCCTTTCATCCTATACAGTTTGTCACTCTTCCCTCTGAGTCTAATTCTTCTAGCTGCTCAAGTGATAGCAACAGTTTTTAAGAGTTAGCAATGACCTCTTTTCTTATAGGGGTACATATCATTTTAACTTATTGAGTCTCTTATAAATTTTTTGTTGTTGTTTTGTTTGTTTTTTTCCGCTCTTTTTAAATTACCTTTTGATGATTCTCTTGAGTTCTGTGGTTGGACATCAAATTTTCTGTTCAGGTCTGGTCTTTTATTTATGAATGCTTGGAACTCTTCTGTTGTGTTGAATGACCATACTTTCCCCTGTAAGAATATAGTCAGTTTTTATGGGTATTTTATTCTTGTTTGTAGACTTAGTTCCCTTGCTTACCGGAATATCATATTCCATGCCTTTTGGTCCTTCAGTGTGGATGCAGCCAGATCCTGTGTTAACCTCACTGTGTTTCCATGGTATCTGAATGGCTTCTTCTTGGCAGCTTGTAATATCTTTTCTTTCATCTGATTGTTTTTGAATTTGGCTATAACATTTCTTGGTGTTTTCAGATCTGTGGATTCTTTCAGTCTCCACTTTCCTCTCTTTTTCTAGTATCTTGGGATAGTTTTCCTAGATAATTTCCTCTAGTAGTATGTCCAGGCTTTTTCTTTTGTCGTTGTCTTCTGGTAGTCCAATTATTCTTAAATTGTCTCTTCTTGAATGATTTTCTAAATTGTCTGTTTTGTGAATGAGATGCTTCACATTTTCCTCAATTTTTTCATTCTTTTTGTTTTGTTTTATATTGTCCTTCTGCCTTGTGAGGTCACTTGATTCTAGTTGTTTTACTCTGGTTCTTTAAGATTGGATTTCATCTCTGGCTTTTAGGTTGTCTTTTTCCTTCTGGTCTGATTTTCTTTGAAGATCATCTTTCATCCTCTTTACCTCATCTTTCATCTCCTTTGCCTCATTTTCCAGCTGGTTGATTTTGGCTTTCAAGACACTATTTTCTTGTTTTAGTTCAAGTGCCTCTGTTTCCAGATGACTTATCTTAATTTTTAAGTTCTTTTCCCAATTGTCTTCAGCCTCTCTTAATTGTGTTTTGTGTTCTTCCACAGCCTGTATCCAATTCGCTGGGATTTCTGGTTTATCGTTTGCTGATCTCTCCCCCTCTGTTCCATTTGCTGAGTAGTAGCTGTCTATTGTAGTTTCTTTCTTCTTTTTCTGTTGTTTGCTCAAATTCACCCCTTCTTTACTCCCCATATTTGTCTGTGCTCTTGTTCCTCTCATTTTCTTTGTTTTTTGAGGACTTCTCTCAGTCTCCCCTCTTGGAGCTTTAACAGAAGATCTCTTGGTGTAGTCTCTGGGGGAGGGTTGTTGGGGGTTTGAGCTTCCCTGTCCTCTGGAGGCTTTTGATTGGCTTAAAGTCCAGCAGTCAATGAGGATGGGTGGGGAGCCTGAGCTTCCCTGCCTTCTGGAGACTTTTGATGGGATTAGATTCAGCTGGTTCTTTCAGAAGACTCTGCTCTCTAAGGGGTGAGGGGTCATGGCCTCCCTGGGCTCTGAGGGCTTCTGATGGGATTAGGTTCAGCTTGTTTGTACTGAATGAGCCCTAAAGCAAAAAACCTCCTCCTCCACAATCTGTGTTGAATGCCAGGAGACTGGCCCAGGTTGCTTTCAAGGTAAGCCCTTTGCTGGCCCTGTTTCTGTTTTTTCGGAAGCTCTGAGGGCTCCTGATGGCATTAGGTTCAGCTGGTGTGAGTCTGAATGATCCCTGAGCCAACAAAAAACAACCTCCTCCTCCACAATCTGTGTTGAATGTCCGGAGACTGGCCCATGTTACTTTCAAGGTAAGCTCTTTGGATCAACCCCTTTGCAGGCCCTAAGATTTCTCTACTTTCAGTAGCTCTGAGGGCTCCTGATGGGATTGGGTTCAGCTGGTGCCCTAAAGCTGGGACCTCCCTTGAGACTCAGTTGGAAGGACCCAGCCAGGGGGCTACAGGCTTCCCCCTTCTCTGTATGCTTCCCTGCTGTCTGTGTTGGGCTTCCCAGAGACTGGCTCAGGTTGCTTTCAAGGTGAGTCCTTCAAAATAGCCAGCCCTGGGGCCCTTTTTGCCAACCCTGAAATTCCCACTGCTGCCGTGGGTTCAGCACTCTGGGTTGGGAGGGATGGGTCCTGGGATCTTCCTTCTGCCTGCCCCTTAGATCCGAGTCATCTAGGGTTTTGACTTTTGGGGGGGCCATACCTTTGGATCCAGGTCTGGGAGGAGGGTTCCCTGGGTCTGTCCTGTTGTTCAGCTTGAATTTCGGTGCCCTAGGAGCTCTCAGTTTGCGATTGGTAAGGAAGGGTTTCTGAGGTCCAAACTTTTGCAGCTTCTAAGCTGCCATCTTGACAGGAAGTCCTGATCTTTGTACTGTTAATTGATTCTTGTACTCTACCAAACCCATTTTCCACAACAATGTATAGACTTTATACAAACTATCCAATGAAAAATTGTATATCAGTTGTTGAAATAGTTTCAACTTGCAATTTATTCTAGGCTCTAAAAAGAATGTGAGTTTCAGTGTATTATAGAAGTGTATTAAAGAGTGTATTAAAGAGATAGATGGATTTTTTGTTTAGTCATGTCTGACTCTTCATGACCCCATTTGGGAATTTTTTGGCAAGATAAAGGAGTGGTTTGCCATTTCATTTCTTTTTATAGCTCATTTTATAGATGAGAAAGCTGAGGCAAACAAGGTTAAGTGACTTGCCCAAGGTGTAGGTATCTGAGGGCAATTTGAATTCAGGGAGCAGAGTATAGTACCATTTCCACTGTTCTACCCAGGTGTCCCTGATAGATCAATAAATGAATGGACAGATGATTGATAGTTGGATGGTGATTTATATATTTACATATATATATATATATATAAAGAAAAAAGATGAGTGATATACTTTATCTTAAAAGACAACTAGGTTTTGTTTTTGACCAATTTATATGAAAGGATCAGTCATATCAGTCATAAAAATAAATTAGTTTTTCAGTTCTGTTGAATTGATTATGTTATATTAAATGCCAATTTTCCCAATAAAGTTGGAGAACTGAATAATTTGAATATTCCTGCTCACTTAACCCCACAGGGACTCAAAGCATTCCTAGCCACACTTAGGAATTTTCTTTTTGTCAATAACACATCAACAAATTACTAAAGTAAGTGGCCATAGGAACTAGAGGAAGGAGAACAGTAGATTGTGAATTTACCTTGATCCAGTATGTGTCAGAAATGGATACCTTTTTAAAGATGGAGGGACAGATATCCTAGATGCTAAAATTTTTTTTTTCTGTGAGGGAAATATATCTCAAGACATTCTATTATGGTCTAGAATTTGAGTTGAAATGCCAGAACTTTTTGGAGGCCCTGGAATGCCATTCTGACCCCTTAATTTTCCCACAAAAAGCTCAGTTATGTTGTATTGATAGGATATTTTGACAAAACAGATGCTTTTTAATTGAAACAAACAAACAAACATTGAACAACACCAATATTTACTGAGAGCTACGAAGAACTACAAGCAAAGTGATGTGGAATATTCAAAGTTACAAAAACTGCAGAAAGACTAATTAACTGCTCTACATTGTAAGCTGGAGTTCTTGAACATTTCCTTAAAATGATGATGGGTACAATCTTTTGGGATCTGTAGCAAACAATAGTAGACGGCATGTGCTTATTATCATTTACCGTAATACCGTAGAAAATACTTCTGGGAATTTGGTAGATGTCAATATTTTCCATGACTCTAGTAAGAGCTCAGCTCTTATTTACTTTCTTCTGCCTCTGAATAAACTTACTCTTTGGGACTGTATGAACCATATCCTTGTAAGAGAAGTTGCTGACAATCAGGTAGGTGCTGCCATTAGGGGGTTCCCAAATTTTCCGAGTAGGGTCAAGCAGTGAGAGACTAATTACTCATCCAAAGGGTACCTGATCCCTCCCTGTCATGTGACAGCCTCAAACAGAAAGACTTTGCTTAAAATCCATAGTAGAGAGAGCAGCTGGGACTGTTCCATAATTCCCCATTCCATTATAGGCTTCTGATACCCCTATCTAAACACTGAAATGATTTCTTGTGTACTGTTTATATATGTAGCTTCATCACTGTTCTCTCTGGTTCCTAGCCAGTAAGTCCTCTGCCATTTGAAATGTTACTCATGCCATTCTTTAGTTATCTCTTGGAGATAATAGGCTCTCTCACCTGGAATATATCTTTTGGCTCTCTAGGAATTTGACAATCCTTAGTAGGTGATAAAACTTTTTTTAAATGTTAAGGGGTTTTAAAAATACTTTTATTTTTAAAATATTTAAATAGATTTTCAACAATGTCAATGACAGGCAAAAAACAAACTTATTGAACTCTTAGGCAATATTAATAAAAATGTAGTATCCAGAAGGAGGGAGGTCATAATTTTTCTTAGTAGTTTCCCTGATTAGACTATAGCTGTAGGAATGTATTTAGCTGTGGATTGAACATTTTAGGCATGACTATGACTAGCTAGACATCATAGAGAGCGGTAATCAGGGTTTATGAGAGTACTACAGCTATTTTTGTTAAGGACATGATAATTTTCTTCTAGTTTTTGAAAGGCCATCATTCAATAGAGAGTTAGGTACATCCAACTATTTCTCAAAGCTGGTGGGTGGGATTCTTCAAATTGTCTCATGTGGGGTTTGTCTTTTAGCTGCAACCAAAGAGAAATTATCTATCATAGAGGCAGGAAGCTAGCTCAACTGGGTTAAGTTGCATGAAAATGGATGAATAGTTTGTATTCATCTTTGATGTTATTGTGTTGGTAGAAAACTATGGGTTGTTTTGAGTATAATGACAACAACAATAATAATACCTTGTATTCTTGAACATTTTCATGTTTTTCAGAATGTTTTCACATATATTATATCATTTTGTCTTCACAATATAATATCTCTTGCAAATAGTTCAGTAAATGAAATCTTCTTTAATAAATTCTCCAGTTCTCTTGAAATGCCTAACATTTTCATTCCTAGTGACATAACATTTTATGTACAATTTAAAACATTTTATAATGATGGGGTTTATTGAAGCTATATGATTGTATCTGCTAGATTAATTTTTACACAGCCTCAGAGTACATCAGACATTAGATGTAGTTGTCATTCCATAATCATCATAGAGCTGTGACTTTACTTTTCATCATTCCTTCTATTATAAAAAACAAAACAAAATAAAATTCAGACTTCTAACACTAATACAGCACCTCCAAGCCACAAAAGATACTAGATACTAAGTAGAAAATATTCCTTATCACATAAATGTTTAATCTACCCTTTGGTCTGCAGAAAAATGAAGGGAAAGGACATGGTGGTTCCTAGTGTCATGTTTCAATAGTATTTTGAAGCAGGGATAGATGAGAGAAGTCAAGTTAGTTAAGTAAACTCAAAGAATTTATTATTAATTTGATTAGTGTGATTGCAAATCTAACAAGTAAATAAATATAAAAGATAGTTGAACATATTTTTAAAGTAATTCTATGTTACTGTTGTGAATAACTAAAATCATTGACTATGAAACATGAATTCAAATTTACCAAGAATGGAATTACCCATTAATATCTCAGAAACTACATAGACTTGCTTAAGATGTCTTGGGATATTATTATATAATTACAGTTTGAAAATGCTCATTTCCTCCTTTATGAACTACATGTAAGTCAATGAAAAATTTAAACCAATATACCTAATAATGTATTTTTACTACTGAAGAAAAATTTTTGAGCTAGACATTTTGATGGCAATTCAAGATTATTATTATATTATATATTAGTCAAATGTTTTACAACTCTTAAAGTGATCAAATTTACTCACATTTAAAACAAAACATAAACAAAAATAAAGGTATCTTTTTCAGAGCTCTAATTAATGACTCATACTATATATTATAATATAATAACATAGGAACTGTATTTTAGGACTATATGAACACATGAGTATTTTGAAGAGACCTGAGTCTTGATTGTTTTGTTTCATATAAATATATATATATATATATATTACAAATATATATGCTGTTTCCTTATTTTACTCTCATCAGTCACAAGAAGTGAGAACTTCAAACCAAAGAAACAATAAATGACTTTCTGGTAATCAGTAACTGTTGACAGTCTTCAGCTAGGAAGCATTGTCCTTGAACTTATGAGAAGACACTATATTTTCCTCTGAGCAATATTCTTTGAAAATAGATATATTGAAACCCCAGGATTACACCTTCATAGAAGAATCTAATTAGTCTAAACTGTGACAAATTCTGACCAATAGTAATTGCTCTCCCTATTTTACCAGCAAGTCATTGAGTTTCATCCTGCCATCTAATAGTGAGATACAGACTTGTGCTTCTCCCTCTCCTCCACCCCCAGGACTTCCTTCTTTTCCAGGAATACCAGGATAAAACATGTGTCCCTTTTGTCATATCCATGGGAGGTAAGTATGCTCTCATAAACTGAGCAACAAATCCCAGAAACCTCATGTCTATTCATTTTGTATATCTTTGGATATATGATTGTACTTAAGAATTCTGAAGGGAAAAAAAAATCCAGCATTTCCCATCTGCAAGCTTAGTACTTTAACCACTGAGTTACCCAACTGCCCCAACAATACTTATTTATTACTGTGAATGGCTCCATATGGGTACAGGTTCATTTTGTAATTCCAAATTTCAGAAACAAAGAATCATAGAACCTCAGAATTGGATGGGCCTTAGAAATCTATCACATATTTGAACATGAATCTATTCTACATTATCTCTGATAAGTAGCAATCCATCTTGTGATTGAAGACCTCCAGAGGTGACTTGGAAACTGTCTCCCTGAGTCAGTCTATTCCATATTTAGATAGCCATAATTTTTAGGAAACTTTTCCTTTTATTTCTCCAAAGTTTGGCTATGAATAAGTATCATTATGTGTCACTAATTATACATTATTGATTCTTCTTTCTCATGATAGCCCTTTAAATAGTTGATAGTAGCTATCTTCTCTCCTTCAACCCTTACCAAGGCTTCCCTTCTTCAGTTCTCTTAAAAGTATTTCAGGTAAATCAGTCTCCAGTAGTCTCTAGCACTCACATAATCCTAATCAGTCCATTCTAGCTATTTCTCAGTTTGTTAATGACCTAAATGTGGCACCTAAAATTCACCTTCCAATACTCCAGGCAGTCTTTTCAATGATAGTAGCAACTGAATTATCCAATACCATATTTATTTATATTTTATTTATTTAGAATATTTTCCATGGTTACATGATTCATGGCTTTTCCCATTCCTCTTCCCTCTCCCCTCCTGGAGCTGACAAACAATTCCACTAGGTTATACATGTATCATTGTTCAAAACCTATTTCCATGTTATTCATATTTGCAATAGAGTGATCTTTTAACATCAAAACCCTAATCATATCCCCATTGGACCACATAATCAATCATATGTTTTAATAACAAGTTTGAATTGGGAGGTATCAGGGTAGAGGGAATAAGGATTTCCCTATACTTTTCCCTAGATTGGGTTTGAATCTCTCTTAGCTTTTTGAGCTGAGGCCAGGCTTTGAAGACTGATGGAGTGTTTCTTTTATTTTTGTCTATGCTAATCTGTGCTAGCTTTCTTAAGTTCAAAGTCTTAGCAGTAGAGAGCAAGAGGAAGAAAAGGTTCTGACCTTCAGAACTGGTTGGGCCTGTCTCTTCTGACTGAAGCCCCTAGGGCCTGGCCTTATAGTTCAAACTGCTCCCCTTAAATCCTTTTGTTTGATGACACAATCACAGGTATCCTGGTAGAGCACACAGTTGGGGAAATCCAGGAATAGAGGTACTTTTATCCAGAGATAGGAAGAGAAGCTCCTTCCAGTCAGAGGGCCAGGAGAGAGAGCTTCAAGACCAGCTGCCACTCTCCAAGTCCCCCTCCCCATCAACTGTCATTCTTGTCAATATCTTCTCTCCAACATTCCAACTGTTCTTTGTTCCACCTGAGTGTCCGAGAGTCCAAAATTTGCTTCATTTTTCCTTTCCCCACCCTCCAGCCCCTTACCATATTTAGACACAATCCCTTTATATCATATGCTCAGATTTTATTGGCTATCATGTCAGGCATTAAGCATGTCAGTTAACTAAGGTCTCCAGACTATATTCTTTAGATGAACAATGACCATTTCTACTCCATTTGTTATTTGTGTAGTTTCATAGGATTTTCTATTTACTCTAGTTAAATTTAATCTTCTTAAATTCATTCCATAATCAAAGTCTGTTAATGTTTTGGGTGCTTGCTCTAGCATTTATGTGTTAAACTATATCTATTGCCATTATGTTACCTGAAAATTTAAGCATGACATTTAAGTCTTTATCCTAGGCACTGAGAAAATATTGAACATCACACTGACACTATGACATTTCATAAAAGATACCTATGAGCTAAATTGGATCCCACAATGACTCTTAAATTGGGTCTTTCATTCAAATAATTGAGAATCCATTTTGCTTCTAAATCACTTAGTCCATATTTCTCCCTCTTGGCCACATTTCTCTATCTTGGTCACATAGATAATCTAAAAGATACCATCAGACTGTTCAAAGTATACCAAAAATACTTAAATACTTAAACTAGCCAAATGTTTTTATGAATTCAACGTATATACAATGTCTTGTCATGAAAGAAATTGCTAGACAGTGTCAGGTAAACAGTACTTAATAAAAAATTTCATGTGAGTATTTTCCTGAAATAAAGCTATATTATGTCTGTAACATCCTCCTCAAAACACCAATCTATGAGTCTAGTAAACCCATCAGCAAAGGAAATGTGATAAGTCTAGAGTGACTTCTTCATGAACAAGTTGGTGAAGAATGACCGTAGGAGTTAAGATGTAAAGGAATCTCTTCATTAAAGACCTTAAAATTTTTGAGGAAATTTAGGAGGCAGAGGTGAGGAGAGAGTACCTTTCAGGCTTGTAAGTAGGCATGCAAAGTCTGGAGTTGAGAGATGTGTCAAGAGTAAGAATTAGAGAGAATCAGTTTGGCTGGACTCTAGACTGTGGGTAAATGAGTAATATAACTGACGCTGAAATATACAAAAAGTTAGAAGCTTCTCATATAAGTAATAGAATTACCAATTCCATCGGTTTTATGATCTGTGAAATCACAAAACATTTCATTGTTATCTTTGCACCTCAGTACCTAACAGGGCAGCTAGGTGGCACAGTGGATAGAGCTCTGGGTCTAAAGTCAGGAAGTTTCATCTTAGTTTCAAATCCCGTCTCAGACACTTTTTAGCTTTGTGACATTGGATAAGCCACTTAACTCTGTTTACCTCAGTTTCCTTAACTGTATAATAAACTGGAGAAGGAAATGACAAACCATTCCAGTATCTTTGTCAAGAAAAGTCCAAATGGGGTTATGAAGAGTCAGATATAACTGAAAATAACTGAATTATAACAGCACTAGCTAGGTTTCAATAAATATATGTAGTTTGATATTTCTGTTAAAAACCTTGAGTTTCAAAGTTCATTTTTGTTTGATTCTTCTAAGGCCCCAAATAACCTCACTGGAATACTTTGAGCAAGTCTATGTTTTTCTGGGTTTTAGTTTCTTCATTTTTAAATTTAGTAGTGGGACTAGGTGCTTTATAAAGTTTCTTCCAGTTCTCAAATTGCATGACATTCTCTGATACTCTGCACCTGTGCTCCTGAGTCCCTGGGCATCACTGCTATGGAACTGTCTTTGTTGTCAGCTGTACAAATTCCTAGCTGCTGACAGAATACTTACTGGCTACCTTGGGATAAACCTGCCACTGACTTGTCACCCTACTTGTCTAGTGAAACTGGGGCAACTGGTACTCAGGGAAAGATATTCCATGGTGACCAGAACTCTTCGACAGTCCATGGGAAAAAATAGATGAACACATGACAACCATGAAAAGAGGAATTTGGAGCATTTGGCAGAATTTTAGCATCATTACCCATAAGGGAGCATCAACTCTGACCTTAGCCATTATCCAGTAGGGAAGGGCTGTAAAAGTGATTTATAGCCTGGGAATAGTGTGGCTCTATAAAGATTATGAGAGTAAGAACATTTTCCCTCATTCCTAAATATTCTGAATGATCGAAAGAGATACATCAACTATTACTGCAAAATTGCACTTTAAACTACAGATAAGATCCTGTATAATATTTGTATGCATAGACATATTAGACATGGATAATGGTATATGAACGAGGAACTGGTGGAAGTGCTGGAAAGGGTAGAGGGATCAAAGTTGTTTGTGAGTGTGTGTGAGTGTGTGTGTGTGTGTGTGTGTGTGTGTGTGTGTGTGTGTGTGTGTAGTCTTTTACTGACTGATGTGTGTCCTGAGTCTCAATGCCTGTATCTCTATGACTACAGATATTAGCCTGATCTGTTCAGAAGGGAACTAGGGAACGATGAAGCAGATGTCAGCTGCCACTAGCCAGAAGTACTTTAGGGAATAAGGATTTTCCCTTTTACTGCCAAACAGTGTAAATAAATATGGACCAGGGGTCATTGAAACTGCAGTTGTATACCTTGCTTTTAAAACAAGATAGATGAAATCACTGTTTTCTCATACATACTTCTTGGTTGGTGTTTTCCCCATCTGTTAGTTGATAGATTCCTAATCACTTTTGTAACATTGCTAAAAGAAAGTAATGTCTTTCATAGGATAAAATTAGGGGAGTTTCTTGATTTTTTTTCAGTTCTAAAAATGTGTGGTTTCATTGATTCTCATCTGAGGAGGGGTCTAATAGAAATATTATAAGGATTTAAAAAATAACTGTGATTTTCTTCATAAATGGAGTCAAAGATATGTATCCCTAAGCCCTTTGTGATTATCTTGATCTGCTTTGGAGGAGATATTGGAAGTTTGACTACTAAATACGATGTTTCAGGATGGTTCTGATGAGGAATAAACAGTAGGCAAGTAGAAAAAATACTCAAATTTCAAAACGTTTTCAGTGAGATACGTGTAAAAAAACCTTCTGTCCTCATAAAAAGCTTCCTTTTTAGTTGGGAATATTTTGGATGCTTAGTTTATAGGGGACATCTTAACATAAACTAAAGATTGAAAAGTGAGTCAATTGTTAAGGATTATCACAGTAGTTGAGGGATTATACACCATATTTATGAAGAACTGGCCTCATAGATATGATGGGATCTGACTTCAAATGATGTTAGGGATTTTTGAAAACAATGTCTACTTCTTTAGAATGGATTTCTTGGCATTAATACTAAACCACAGTTTTGATGATAAAGGAGATTATTGTAAATCAGAGGACAGATTTTATCTGCCTATATTTTAGCTATTTTCACAATTGGTCTACTCAGCCATTCCAATAAAACAACTTATGAGATAAGAGATAACACAATACAACACAGTCAAATAACTTTTAATGAAATTAAATTAAAAAATATAAACTAACTTAAAATTCCCTTATTTCACCTGACTAGACAACTTGATCAAAATAGTTTATCTAATGGTCCTCTATGGACTGTCATTCTTTAGAATTAGCAAATAATTCCTTAATTTACTAGAGTTTCTGAATTTTCTAACATATGAAAGCACTAGAAAAGTTAATCAAGTTTCTTGATTCTGAAAAAAAATCACCAATTTGTTAACAAATATACAAAGTAGAAAATATAAATACCTAACAAAAAGAGGAAGAGAAAACATAAAGCTGAAATTCTGGCTCACAACTACAATGACCTTCTGAAGCAGAGTCTTGGCATCAGTCTCGGTACTCCACCTTATCATCACCCTCTGATTAAAGGGTAGAATTATGAAATACCAAATCTCTATTTAAGGAGGAGGTTCAGCTCAGAATACCTACTCATTTCTCACCTGATTATATTATGGACTTTGGAACTTCCCTGACTTTTCTACCATACCCTGTCTCAACCTGCCTCACTACTTTTTTTGGTGTTCTTTTTTCCCCCTATTTGTATTCCTCTATTTGATTGTAAGTCACTTGAGGGCAAGAACTGTTTTGTTTTAGTATTTGTATCCTATTGCTTAGCCTAGTGCTGGGTAGACTCTTAATAAAGGTTTATTATCTAACATACTAGATTGACCATAGACAAAGGACTAAGCAACATTTAAAATTAAATTTATAAAATATGATCAGCTTTTTGTCATGGTTCATAATTCCCTGCCAATGCAATGTTGTATTAATTTCAAGGTAGAATATTGGTGAAGGGTAGGTAAGGGGGGTTAAGTGACTTGCCCAGGGTCACACAGCTAGGAAGTATCTGAGGACAGATTTGAATGCAAGACCTCCCATTCTAGACCCTACTCTCAAACCACTGAGCCATGTAGTTAACTGCCTTTTCAAATAGTATCTAAAAACATGAATTTAGGATTCCCTTTATATCTTTTTATTCTTATAATTTTGTTTTCCAGATTACACCTCAATACAATTTTTAATATTTTATTTGTTTTCTAATATTCTGGAATCCAAATTCTTGCTCTCTTTCCTACCTCTTCCCCTGCCTGAGAAAGCAGGGAATATTGTACCTTTGTTATCATATAGTACATATTTCCATATTCATCAGATTGTAAAAAAGACATATTGCTTACAATAGAAAAAAAACATGGGAGAAATAAAGAGTAGAATGTTTCCATTTGCCTTTGACCTCTGTTTCTTTTAGAGCAGGATATCCTTTTTTTTTTTGTCATGAATCTCTTGGAATTGTCCTATTTAGTCTTATTAATAATAGTTAAGTCATTCATAGTTGATCATCATACATTATTGTTGTTATTTTGCACAACAAACTCCTGATTCTGCTCGCTTCACTTTGTTTCACTTCATATGTCCAGGGTTTTTTTTTTTTTTGTATTCATCTTATTTGTCATTTCTTATGGCACAATAGCATTCTATCACAAGCATATACCACAACTACTTCAGCCATCTCCCAATTTATAGACATCCTTTAAGTTTCCAGTTTTTTTGTTACCAAGAAATAGTTACTATCCATATTTTTTGCATGGATATCTTTAATCCCTGATATAGACCTTGTAGTAGTATTGTTAGGTCAAAGGGTTGGTATAGTTTTATGGTATAATATCTTTAAACCAGTTGGACAGAAACCCATTACTATCAGGTCCTTTAAGTTATCTGGCAATGGATCTCTTTCCTAAATCTTTAACCTACAACCTATCTAACTACTGAATTAGAGGAGAAGAGACAAGAGTAGACAAAAAAAGAGGGGAGAGAAAGGGAGGGGAGGGAAGAGAAAAGAAGAGTAGAGGGAAATGAAACAACAAAAAAGAGACAAGTAGTTTGTTTTAAAAATTTGGATGTTTTAATGTTTTACAGTCACTGCCCCTTCCTTGAGTTTCTTAAAGAATTGAGTTCAGGACTCAATTTTGTAACAACTTGAATTAATTACATCACTTATCCTAAGTTATATATTATATAATACAAAAATCTATATCATTCATATATTTTATATCATATAATGTATAAATTGTCTATTATTTTAGATTGTGTATGATAGTAATACTAAAAAACCCTATACATTTTTTTCAAAAATCACATTAATATTTCTATGTGAGTGCTAACAAGGAAGGTAGTATAGTGGATAAAGAGCTGACCTCAAAACCAGGAAGGTTTGGTTGTAAGTCCAACTTCTTTTTTTTTCAACAAACAATTATTATATTCAAGGCGATGTGGTAGGTATCAGGGAATACAAAATCAATTTTAAATGATAATAGTCCCCAAATTTCATATTCTCTTCATATATTTTGGAGGAGTGAGATATGGGGTATAAATGGGAGAGCTTTATACTGCCAGGATCTTGGGTATGCCTATCTTTTTTTTTTCTTAAATTAATTAATTATTTAAATTTAGACTATTTTTCCCATGGCTACATGATTCATGTTCTTTCCTTCACCTCCTCCCTCCCCTCTCCTGTGGTCTATGAGCAATTCCACTGAGTTTTATATGTATCATTGATCAAGACCTATTTCCATATTATTAATATTGGCTACAGAGTGATCATTTAGAGTTTACTTATCCAGTCGTGCCCTCATCAAACCATGTGATCAATAAAATATTTTTCTTCTGTATTTCTACTCCCACAGTTCTTTCTCAGGATGTGAATAGTGTTCTTTCTCATAAGTTCCTCAGAATTGTCCTGGATCATTGCATTGCTGCTAACAGAAAAGTCAATTACGTTCGATTGTGCCACAGCATATCAGTCTCTGTGTATGTACGATGTTCTGCTTCTGCTCCTTTCACTCTGCATCAATTCCTGGAGGTCGTTCCAGTTCACATGGAATTCATCCACTTCATTTTTCTTTTTAGCACAATAGTATTCCATTACCAACATATACCATAATTTGTTCAGTCATTCGCCAATCAAAGGACATCTCTTCATTTTCATTTTTTTTTGCCACCATGAAGAGCAATGCTATAAATATTTTTGTACAAGTCTTTTTCCTAATGATCTCTTTGGGGGTATAGACCCTACAGTGGTATGGCTGGATGAAAGGACAGGCAGTCTTTTAGCATCCTTTGGACATAGTTCCAAATTGCCCTCTAGAATGGTTGGATAATTCACAACTCCTCTGGCAATGAATTAGTTTCCAAATTTTGCCACATCCCCTCCAGTATTTATTACTTTCCTTTGCCATCATATTAGCCAATCTTCTAAGTGTGAGGTGGTACCTCAGAGTTGTTTTGATTTGAATTTCTCTGATTACAAGAGATTTAGATCACTTTTCCGTGTGCTTATTAATAGTTTTGATTTTTTTCTGTGAAAATTGCCTATTCATGTCCCTTGCCCATTTATCAATTGGAGAATGACTTGATTGTTTATACAATTGTTTTAGTTCCTTATAAATTTGAGAAATTAGACCTTTGTCAGAGGTTTTGTTATAATTATTTTCCCCAAATTTGTTGCTTCCCTTCTAATTTTGGTAGCATTGATTTTGTTTGTACAAAAACACTTTAATTTAATGTAATCAAAATTATACATTTTACATTTTGTAATATTTCCTAGCTGTTGTTTGTTCTTAAATTATTTTCTTTCTCATAGATATGACAGGTATACTGTTCTTCACATAATTTAGTTATAGTTTCCTTCTTTATATTCAAGTCATTCACACATTCTAAATTTATCTGTTTGTAGTGTGTGAGACGTTTATACAAGTTAAACTTCTTACTTTTAACTTCTTAGTGCTTCAGGCATCTAAGATTCCAAGTTACAGAGGAGGTACTAATATGTATTAATAGAAGGATTATCTTTCAGCATTGAAAGTATAGGTCTAGTCTTCTTCCTGATGTGACACTGCTACTTACATATATATTCCTCTGCACTCCCACTGGTGACATCATTCTGACACTTCACAGTATATTACAGTTTCCTTGATGACTTCAGTCTCTCTTCACTGATCAATGTCTACCTTTTTCAAATACCCCTTTTATCATTGTCATTTGGGGATTCAAAAAAAAAAAAAACCTTACTGTATGGGAAGCATCAGGTAATTCACACTAGAATTGAGTAGAAATTTCCTGTGCCCCAAGTACAATGAATTTTCTATTTTGAAGTAGTCACCAATGGATGGTATTTAAACTCCCTTGTTATAAAGGGTCAAAAATTTGTCTCTCTAAGGTATATGGGAAGCAGAAAAGGAAAAAAAAAATATATATATATAAATTATATCTTTTGAGAAATAGAAATTTCCTTAACAAAATTTAATTTGCATAATGTATTATAAATAATCTAGTTATTAGAAAATGCAAATGCCATTATGAAGTAAAGATGAAATCTAATTTAAGTGTTTAGGTTAAATTAGCCTGGGTTCTAGAAAGTCTGGGCTTTCTTATACCCTGTTTGACCATTATTTAACCTCTCTGAGTAGAAATTGTTTTATACTTAAGATAAAGGGATTAGGTTAGATAATCTCTGAGGCCTCTCCTAGCTCTAAAATTGCATGTTTCTGTGATTCCAATTAGGGGACAATTTGCTATCTAAACACTTCCCTAACCAAATCTCCTGATTTTATTCTGAGTTAATGGCCAGTAGCAAATTTAAGTAGTGGAAAAAGCACTAAAGTCAGAATTTGGAGAACCAGGAAACCATTCTGGTCCTGATACTCAGTCACTACATGAATAATATTGGGGTTAGGGTTTCCCTGAGCCTGAGGCTCTTCATTTGTAACATTATGGAATTTGGATAAGTTGATCTCTACAGTCACTTCCAGCTTCAAAATTCCATTATTTCCTCCCTTCTTTCTTCTATTCAAGAGTTTCATTCTCTTCTGCTGGTTGCTTCTTTGTATATTGCTTTTTATTAGAAGTTTGGCTTTCTAATATAGGCTTTTAAGATTAAATCCTCTCTATATTCTAATTTCTAAGCAGGATTCTCATGTCTTAGAAATGTAGATGTTGCTGCTATTGACTCTGTTCAACTACTTATTTCCTCATCAGTGCTCTTCCTATTATAAGCAGGCCTAGTGAGAATAAAAATTCATTTGATAAATGGTCCAGTATGGTCCATTCCTGCCATATTGAATTTAAAAGGCCAGAATTAGGTATTTTCTCAGTCTTGTTTTCTTAAAATATCTCCTTAATATCCAATCAGACAGACCTGGAGAGGAACAAGAAACAAAGGTTTGTTCTTCTCTCCAGATGTCTCTATTTCTGACTTCTCCCTTTCTTTTCTGTGATGCTCAGGATAATATGCTCCAATAGGATCAACTTGCATATTCTCACCAACGATTCAGATTGAAACCCATCTGCTCCTTCACAGGGTGACTCGTCCATGTACCCTCCTTCATCCTCTACAGGGAGGCCACTTAACATGCTGGAGACTTTCCATCAGTTCTCTTGACATTAGGGTTGCAATAATTTGTGTTTGTTTTAAACGGTAATGGGGAAGCTGTTTATTAACACATTCAGCTCCAGCTTTGAAACTGTTAAATTAGTTGCTGCCTGCAATAACTTTTCATATCTTTAACATCCCCAATTCTTTAAAAAGTAGATAGTGCAATCCACCCTCAAACCCTGATCCCTGCCTACATATTTTTTCCATTAAGCCTAAATATTATATATGGAAGTGAGAAAGATATCCTTGTGAGAAGGGGTTGCATTTAGAATGAGGAAATCTGGCTTCAGATCCTGAAACACTGAGGATCAGGGACCCAGATGAGAAAGGAGCCTCAGAGATTGTGCATACTTATATAATTGTAATCTAGTGATCATCTAGTCCAATTCCCCCCACTCCTGTTTTATATTTTTAAAAGAGAAAAAGTCTTTTCATTTCTCTTCCTCTAAATGTCCTCCTTTATTAATTAGAGATCATAATGCTTTTAGAATCTAAAGCAAGATTAAAAAAAAGTTTATAAATCTCAAAAGGCTATATGAATATGTGCTCTTATTAAGAAGTTCTGATGTTGCTCTTTTAAGGTCCTTTATCAGTCCCCAAACTTTCTATTCAGTCTAGTTCCTCAAGTTTTGGCAAATTCCACACAATTCAATAAATATGCCAATCTGCCTCCATTTATTATAAATGAATTCAAATTATTCTTTTTTAATCTGGAATGTTCTATCTTTCTTCCTAGCCTCATTTGTCCATCTAGGCCCATCTCCTTAGTGTACACAATATATTATATTCAGTAAATAAGGATTGATTGATTGCAATATTTAAAATCTCAGTCTAGTTAACTATGTTTAATGATCTTTACTTTATGATTTCACAGGTAGAAAATTCATGACACTAATCACACTGCCAACAAGCAGCAAAGCAATATCTATATATTTATTTATATATGTATGTACATCAATATATTTAGAATTATATATACATACATACATATATACATATAGAGAGATACAGATCTAGCCATCTATCTATATGCTGAATGAATTTCTGACCTCCAGAAAATACATAACCATCCTGCTTCCTTTCCCAGAATTTCTTTGTGATTGAAATTCAATGCAGAACAAACCATTATTCTTTGTACTGTTGGCATGACAATATGCTTACAGGAATTTCCTTTCGAAAAGTTTTACCAGAGAAACAAGAAGAACTGGATTGATTTTTTTTTTGTTTGTTTGTTTTTAGCTCTTATCTTCTGTTTCAGTACTAATTCTAAGAAAGAAAGGTAAAGGGCTAGGTGATCAGGGTTAAGTGACTTGCCCAGGGTCACACAGCTAGGATGTATCTAAGGCCAAATCTGAAAACCAGATCCAAAATTGCTATTAGTTAGACTTTTTCTGTCTTTTTGAATATTGACTTCATTGATTTGAAAATGATCTGACATTATTTATCTCTACAAAATTGTTTCCCCCCTGTTCTCTTTCCCTGCCTCTCTCATCCTTTTTTGCCCTGTATCTAAGAAGAATGGAGGATTTTTTTTCTTTACCCCTTTTCCTCTTCAGGCAACAGAAATGGACATGACATTAAAAAAAATTAAATGCTCTTTTAAAAGGCAAATGAAAGATAACAGGCCAGTAATGCAAATGACTTAGTTCAATAAATATTTCTTTATCATCATTCCTTGATAAGGCAATTTAATATACTCAAACTTACAGTTTGAAATGGTTTAGCTATTTTTTTTAAATGTTGGCACTATAAACAGAAAGAATCCTTACTTTACAAAAGCTTCTTAGCTAGAAAGAGAAAGAAATGAGAAAATTAAGTTTTCAAAGGATAGGTGGTTTGAGGATTTTCTCCAAGTATAATAAATGGAAATACAGTTTATATATAATATAATATAGGTATAGAAATTAATATTAAGTAATATAATGATGGGTGCAAGAGAGGAAATTGGAACTTTACATGAGGGACCTGAGTGGCAGAAACTTCAGTTGTAGAGCAAAGCATGCTAGGAAAGGAAAAGTGACCTGGGAAAGATCCAGATGGAATTCTTGGCTTTTTGTGCTGGGACCTTGACCACACAGGACATGAGTTCCTTGCTAAGGACCTCACCAAGAGCCAGAAGGAGATTTATTCTGTTTCAACATTCAAGTTTCTTCTACAAAGCTATCATCAGTCTGACATCTCAAAAAACATCCCTACAGAGGATCAGATCTCTCAAACCCCAAAGTAGTTGTAGACTCACTGATAAGGAGAGCCCAGCTCTCCTTTCCCTCCAGCCCTATTTCACCTGATTTATTGTTTACTTAGGCTAAATAAATATTAGATAAATTGGGAAAGTAGTTGGGATAGAGGTGGTGAAACCCAGGCATGCTATACAAAGACCTGTGCCAAGGACCATGGTAGAAAATAATTAGGGATACTGAGTCCCTCTTTCCATCTCCCAACCTGCCTTCAGTTATAACATTAAACATCTAAACTGCAATCAGATACTGTCAAATACTTTAGTTTGAAACTTGGGAAGGTATCTGAATTCAGCTTTAACTGAGAGCCATCAGGACCTTCCCTCTCTGAGGAAAAGCCTCCAAAGAGGCTTGTCACCATATCTTTTCTGTCCTGGGGAATCTGGGGTTACCCCTGGGATTATTTTATGGGGGAGGCATTCATTTAACTCTCCATCATCCCTTTTTTATCAGGGAACCCCTAATTACCTGTGCAGCAGTTAACAACAGCCTCACTCAGGGGAGGTGAAAGGAGAGTAGGTGCCAACCCAGCCAAGGTTTCTACTCTCCTCCACATTCAGTTCCTTCTCCATAAACTACTTGCAGACACCATCAAGTACTATCAAATATGGGAGAACATGCCTTTATTATAGTCCTGAAAACTACCATTATTACAGTATGATTACTAGAAGTATACTTTAGTCACCTCTGTGCGTGTATATGTTTATGCTATATAACAAATGTATGATTGAAAATCTGTTACCCTAAAAAAGAACTACATATCCCAAGAACACACTGACTTCCTGTCATTAACTACTTCCTGTAGATAGAGGATAAAGGGCGTGGGCTTTGGAGGCTTCCTCTCTCTGATGTAGAATCAACATTGATGGTGGTAAGAGGGGATGACTAAAAATATGGCTAAATAGCCAAGGGCTCGTGGTCTTTATTTTGTATCTTCTTTATTCCCTGATTTCTAATGATCATTAATAAATCTCTTAAAATATAATAATATTATTGAGATTTAATTTTAACTTTTACAGAAGGCAACTTCTACAGTCATCTATAGATGACTTCATTAACCAAATTTTTAGAGCCCTCTGCATCACCACCCAAAAGTAAGAGGAATAATCAGACCAGTGATTTTATTAATGTAATAATTCACTGGCTCAGATCTCTAATCTCTCTATAATTTACAATCTTAAAGAATAGTATGGAGAACTAACTGAAAGTTAAATGACTGCTCTGTGTTTGTATCCAGTTTGTGTCAAAGGCAAAGCTTGAACCCAGATTTTTATACCAAGGCTAGTCCTGTATCCATTGTTTCTTCCAATGTTCTTCCATGCTTATGGGTATTTCAAAGAGTAGCAATGCCAATTCCTTGCATTATATATATATATATATATATATGTATATATATATATATATATATACATATATATATATATATATATATATAAATTTTGGAGACTATCTCATGTAATGAATTGAGCCATAATTAGAATATTGAGCCATAATTCCAGGTAATCTCAGAACAAAGATGAGGACAGAGACTGGAACTGTGATTTCATAGTCTTGAGAATTCTCAGGTGAGGAAATTTACTCTACAAATGTAGGTCTACAACTTCTTTGCAACTTTTAGTACTAAAGAGTTACTTAGTGCACTGAGAATTTTAGTGTCTGGTCAATCAGCCAATATGTCTCAAAGGTCAAATTAATCACAAGTCTACCTGGTTCTGAGGCTGATTCCGCAACCATGACACCATTTTGCTTCTCTCATTTTCAGATAGGCTGAGTGAAATGGCCTTTCTCATTATTTATATGATGTTCCAATCCATTCCTCTCCACTCCATCATTATTCATATATATATATATATTTATATATATATATATATGTGTGTGTGTGTGTGTGTGTGTGTGTGTATTTTTTAATATGATTTCTTCCAAGTTTACAAAAGAATCTTAAAAATCTTCAGAGTTAATTTTGACTTAAAAAAAAAGACAAAATTAAATCCTTGGTTCGATTAATCATCTCCCCACACAATTCAGGGAGTCTTGAGCTTATAAACATTATGTAATTTCCAACTCTGTTCTCAGCAGCTTTCCTTACACTCTTCCCTACCACCAGGATTCAAAAACTTCAAAATCAGAATTTATTTAGATTCCAAGCTCTCAGTTAAACCTTATCCTCTGAGTTAGGGAAGTATGATGCCAGGGCAGAAATAGAACTTTCTGGCATCTCCATTTCTAATTCATTTAATTAGGGACTTCCTTGCCTCTTCTGTGTCTGCCCTTTTGTATTGGAAGTCCCTACACAAAAGCAATCTCCATTCCATAATAGAACTCAGAGTTTTCTTAGAAGAGCAGATTCTGTTTCTACCCTCTGTGCCTCACTGTCATTATTTACCTGGCACTGTAGCTATTTCCAGTTTTAAATGCCATGCAAATTGCAGTGAAAAACCACATTAGCCCCATATCTCACCCTAGTGCAGGAAGACAAATGATGGATGCTTGAAAAGAATGAAAAAGAATTATTGAACTTTTTTAGGCTAATGAGGCTAAGTGAGGAGAATCAGGAAACAAACCTGGCTCAAAAGATAGAGAAAAGAGAGAGAGTTCCAATTGAAGATTCAAACTGCTTTAAACATGTTCTTCCTAAAGGATTCTTATGTTCTCTACCAGAGACCTCTGGCTGTGCTTTCAATCCCTTTGGCACTGTTAGGATTCCCTCAGCAGTGATACACAGGCTTCTGTAGAGAATGCACTCATATTTTGAACAGTTAAATTATTTAGGGATTTGATAAATGTCTTTTCAAATGACAGAAAACAGAAAGTTACCCCAAATCTACTAAGAAAATAAATGGACCTATCACCTGGCCTTAAGTACACATCTATTTGAAAAAGTGTGTACAAGGTTGATTCCATTGTGTTTTTTGGGGGTGATGTGAAATTAAATTGTTCAAATATAGTTTAGAGGTCTTTAAACAATATGGTATTTTTCATTTATATTATCTTATATGAAGTGACTTTTTGTATTGTAAAGGTTGCAAAATTATTTATAAATATTATCTCATTTTAATCATCATAACAATTCAATGAGGTTGGTGTTATTATCATTACAGATTAAAAAAAACTGAGGAAGACAGAGGTTAAATTACCTGGGTCACATAGTAGGCATCTAAGGCCAGATTTGAATTTATGCCTTTCTGACTCTAGGTGCAGTATTTCATCTACTGCATCTACCTGAGGGTAGAGTCCAGATGGCAGCTTAGAAGCAGCAAAAGTAGTTTCCTCTATGAAAACCCTTCCACACCAATCAAAAATAAAGTGTTTCAAGGGGGATAGAAAACCAAATTCAACAAGAAGACAGAGCTGTTGAACCCTCCTGCTTGATTCAACTTAAAAGGTAGGCAGAGAAAGTTGAATTCTCAGGTTTAAGGAAAAGAAAGAAAGAAGGTCCCAGGGCTGGTGGGTTCTCAGGGAGAGGGTTCCAACAGGGATGAAGTGTCTTGCTACCACAACTACGTGAAGCTCAGGGCTCTGACCACAGCTGGTAAGGAGGCAACTGGAGGAAAGAAGGGGAGAAGAGGGCAAGCTGGTCAGAGCCTTCAGCCACCACACCTCCATCTTGGGTCTCTGTCTATGGAAATTTTGGCCTCAGGGTACATTCAGATCTGTATATCAGCTCAGTTGGTTTAATCTAGTTTATCAGTAGTGCAGAGAAGAAACCTCTAGAAGGTAGAGGGGCTCAGTTTCATAGAGCTGGCAGAAAACCAGAGGAGCAAGGATATAGAATGGACAGAGAACCAGGCTCAGCAGCAGGACAGAGCTAGAGGTCTCTCCTTCTCAATCCAATCTGAAAGGTCCACAGATAAATTTGAATTCTGGGGTAAAAGGGAAAGACCCAACACCCGTACCCCACCTACTGTGCTGAGACCCATGGTAGGAATCAGAAGGACTGGGATCCCAGGGAAAAGACTGTAACCACAAGGGAGTACCTTGGTACCATATGGGAAGCTCAGGGATCTGATGGGGCATCTGGCAGAAAGGAACAGAGAAAAGGACTGAGGGTAACTACTTTCAGCCTCCACACCATCACTTTCACTTTCAGCCTTTGCTGGCAGCTGGGGAAGATCTGGTGGCAGGGCATATTAATACATCTGATCAGCTCCATCAACTTAATCCAGTTAGTCAGGTGAGCAAAGAAGAAGCTCCTTCAGGGCAGAAAAGCCCAAACTCACAGAACCAGCAAATAAACAAAGAGACAAGAATATAACCAATAAGGTGGGGGAAAGAAGGAAAAAAAAATATGAGTAAACAACAGAAAAAGAAGAAGGAAGGCATAAATTACAGCTTATATTCAGGTAATAAACAAATTGCAAAAGGAACAGAGGAGGACCAAGGAAAGCCAAGTAAAAACTCAAGAGCTCCAGTGAATTGGACACAGGCTCTGAAATAACTCAAAACACACACACATACACACACACACACATACACACACAGAAAAAAATTAAAAGAGGTTGAAGAAAATTGGGAAAAGAACTCAAATATCAAAACAGGTCATCTGGAAAAAGAGGTACATGAACTAAAACAGGAAAATAGTGTCTTTGAAGCCAAAATTGACTAGCGTGAAAACAAGACAAAGAAGGTAAGAGATAAAAACAATGACCTGCAATAAAAAAAATAGATCAAAAGTAAAATGAGGATCAAAACTTCAGGGATTAAATTCACTCTTTAAGAATTAGAATTGAACAATTAGAAGTGAATGAATTTACGAGGCAGCCAGAATCTATAAAATAAAATCAAAAGAATGAAAAAAATTGAGGAAAATATGAAATACCTCATTGATAAAACAACAGACATGGAAAATAGATCCAAGAGAGAAAATTTAAGAATTTTTGGTTTTATGAAAATCATGACCAAAGAAAAAGCCTGGATATCTTTCTATAGGAAATGTTCCAAGAAAACTGCCCTAATATTCTTGAACAAGAGGATAAAGTAGGGATTGAAAGAATCCACAGATCACCTCCTGCATTAAATCCTCAATTGACAATACCCAGGGATGTTATAGCCAAGTTCAAAAAGTTCCAAAACAAGGAAAATGTATTATATTTTGCAAAAAGAAACAATTCAGATATCATAGAGCCATAGTCAGGATTATACAGAGTCTGGCTGCATCTACACTGAAGGACTTGAAGGCATGGATTATAATATTACAGAAAGCAAGGGAACTGGGTCTACAACCAAGAATCAACTACCCAGCAAAACTGACTATGATCTTGCAGGAAAAGTATGGCCGTTTAATAAAACAGAGTATTTTCAAGCATTCCTGAGGAAAAGACTGGACTTAAACAGAAAATTTGATACCTGAACATAGAACTCAAGAGAGCTACCTGTAGGTAATTAAGAAAGCAAAAAAAAGGGGGCCCAGTAAGTTCAAATGATTTTTATTCCTATATGAAAAATGATATTTGTAACTCTTAGAACTGTTATTATCAGGATAGCTAGAAGGAATATAACAAGAGATTACAGTGATAAACTGTATAGAATGTTATATATATATATGTGTATATAACAAGGGATAAAAAAGAGAATAATACAATGAGAAATGGAGAAAGAGATGAAATGGGGTAAATATATATTTCACAAAGAAGCATACAGGGGGAGAGGGGGGAAGACCAATATAATGGAAGGGAGGAAGAAGTTGGCAACAGATAATACTTAAATCTTATGCTCATTGGACTTGGCTCAGAGGGAAGAACAGTCAGATTCATTGGGGCAGAGAATTGTACCATACCTCATAGAGAAGTAGAAGGACTGTAAAGAGGCTGGTGGGGAACAGAGAAATACAAGGGAGGGAGAGGTAGGGGGTCATTTAAAAGATACTATAGTAAGAGGGGAATAATAAGAATGGAGGGATGGGGAGGAGAGTAATCTCTATTGTATCTTCCTGCCTAAACAAATAAACAACAGACATGAAATGAATACATGCACACACACATATACACACACACTCACTCACAAATATCCAAAGCTAATACAAAGGTTTGTTTTCTTTTTTTTCCCAAGACAAAGAAACGTTTTTAACAGTTGGGAGAATCCATTAAAACCTTTGTAGGCAGTACTCCCTGAAATGAGCCTTGGATGTAACTAGGGATCCCAAAAGGTACAGGTGGGGAGTGATGACTTTTTTTTAAAGGCATGAATCTGAAATGAAGAATCTTTATAAGTTCTTTTATTGTGATTGATATTTTTTGGTCTAATTATTTTAGTTGTAACTGACTCTGTCACCCCATTTGGGATTTTCTTGTCAAAGATAATAGAGTGCTTTGCCATTTCCTTCTCCAAATCATTTTATAATTGAGGAAACTGAGGCAAACAATATTAAATGAATTGTCTAGTTCATATAGCTAATAAGTATCTGAGCCTAGATTTGAACTCAGGAAAATTAGTCTTCTTCACTTCAAACCCATCACTATATCTACTGGGCCACCTGGCTGCCCCTTAAAAATTCTTTTAAAAGTGAACATTTTGCATATTAACCCTATCTACTAATCTGGATAGTGCATCCACTTTTTAGACTTCCTCTGTTCTAGTCTAATTAGCTCCTCATGTCCTTCATGTTAACATCATGGAATAGACAATGTTGGCTGGCCTCTTTTGAGTGCTCTCCAACTTATTCATGTCCCTCCTAAACAGTTGTGCCGAGATTCCAGGAGTTAGATAATATCTGACCTGGACTTTTAATGCAGTTGAACTGCTATCTCCTTATTCTCGGAAGTCTCTGAAAGCAGTCCAAGATGACATTAGACTTTTTGGTCTTATAAGATACTCATATTGATCATATGATTCTCCAAAAACTCAAGAACTTTTTTTCTTCCAAACCAACAAATAAATAGCAAAAATCTCCTATTTTATAGTCTTGAAGTTATTTTTTTAAACCCAAGCATAAGACTTTAGATATACCCCTATTAAATTTAATTATATTCTCTTCACTCTGTCATATTAGATTGTCAAAATCTTTCTGATCCTGACTCTATCAGTCAGTGTGTTAAAGCGACTATCTCTACCAGCTCTGTGTCATCTGTAAATTTGATAAAGCATCCTGTCTATGGTTTTATCCAAGTAATCGCTAAAATGTCAATCAGATTAGGACTAAGCACAGGTCCCAACAGCATTCCACTGGAGACCTCCTATAAATTTGACATTGAACCATTAGTGACTATTCCTAGAGTCTAGGGAGCCATACTTTGAGGATTCAAATATGCTTTTTGTAATTTTCCTTTGTGATCAAATTGACTTTGACTTAGAGTGGGTGATTTTGGTGAGTCCACAAAATGACTTAATTTCTTTAAACTCTGTAACAAATATAGGATTGTAGTAGCATAGTGCATACGGTGCTGGACTGGGGATCTCACACTGCAATCACTTTGGCATAACTCCTAATCGCCTCACACCTGGACTATTGAAATACATGCTGGTGGGTCTGCTTGTCTTAAGTGCCCCCTGTCCAATCCATCCTCCATTTAACCACTAAAGTAATTTTTCTAATGTGTGGATCCAACCATGTTACCCCCTACTCAATAAATACCAATGGTTCTTTATTACCTTTAAATATAAAATGTTCTATTTGGCATTCAAAGCCCTTCATGACCTACTTTCCTCTCTAACTTTCTACATTCTACTTCTTTCCAAGGACTCTTCAATCCAGTGACATTGGTCTCCTGGCTGTTCCTTTTCCAAGATCCTCCATGCCTTAGTTCCCAGCATATCTGACTTTCCCTCATGACTAAAATGGTTTCACTCTTCAACTCAATCTGTTAACTTCCCTGACTTCCTTTAAGTCCCATTTAAAATTCCATATTTTACAGGAAACTTTTCTCACCACCTCTTAATTCTAATACATTCCCTTTGTTACCTATTTCTTACTAAATGTCTATATAGCTTGCTTTGCATATATTTTTCTGCATGTTGTCTCCCCCTTTGTTTTGTATGCTCCATGAAGACAGGGAAACTCTTTTGGCACTGTTTTGTATCCCCATTGCTTAGCACAATGCCTGGCACATTGTGTTTAATAAATATCTTAAAAGCCAATCTCAGATACTACATTTTATCTTTCTACCTCAGTTTCCTCAAATATAAAATGGAGAAAATAATAGCATCTACTCCTTAGGGTTATGATGAGAATTAAATTAGAAAACATGTATAAAGCACATTATAAACTTTAAAGTGCTATAAAACTGCTGGCTATTCAATAATAATTTTCTTTACAGCACTCTTTCCCTTATATATCTAAGGAGTACTAGAAATGAGGATTCCCAAATATGCCATGAAATGATTTTTTTTTTGTTTATTTAAGGGTTTGTTGAGTCATCCAATTAATCCATTCATTTGCCTTAGCCACAAGAATTGATCAGCCTTTGTTTCATGGAGATGTAACTTTATTATGTCTTTTTGCTTCCTTTGCTTCTTGCTTTCTTTGACTAATTTCCTATAGTAGTATAACACGTTTTTAATTTTTGCCAAAGAGTCTAATGTACAATATCAGTAGTTAAACAAGTGTTTAAGATGGACTAAAAAGCACGATTCTTAGCACCTTCTGCCCTCCTTTCCTCTACTCTACAACAAGCCCTCTAGAAATAAAATGAGAATGCTCAGGCCTGAGAGTAACTTTGTATTTTTCTTACATTAATGGGGTTTCCATAGCCAAAGGATCAGTCATGGAATAGACTGACCACTATGCTTCAGATTCTCCCTCCTTAGCTAGCCTGGTCTTCAGAAGAGCCTATAACGTCTTCTCTTTTGTTAGCATAGATTTCAGGAGCCCAAAGTACTCCATACCATGACGATATAACAGAGTAGGACATATAAAGAAAGAGATTTTTTAGACTAGTCTTATAGGTACTTTAATTTTAAGATTAGATAGACTTAACAAAAAGTTTGAAAATATTTCTGGTAGTAGCACATATTTCCATAGTATCAACTGGAGTATTAAACATGAACACCTATTATAAATAGGAACATGTTATTATATATAAAATCTAGTGTTTATATCATATTTTAAAGATTTGTAAAATTCTTTATATGTAAATATATTAGAAATATATGCATATATTCGTTTATATATACTCTCACAAACTATCTCATTTGAGCTTCACAATACTCTGAAAGATTGGTGTGATTATTATCCCATTTTATTGCTGAGGAAACTGAGTCAGGCAGAGATTAAGTTCCTTGCCCAAATTTAAATAGCTATCAAAGGTCTGAGGCAGGATTTAAATTCAGGTATTCCTGAATTCAAGTTCAACATTTTATCTACTCTGCTTCCTATCACTCTATTAATTTTTATGCCTACTATGATCAGAGGGTTGGGAAAAGCTCAGTTGGAATGTGTGGTTGTGAATGGCAAGTACTGGGGGAAAAAAAGCCCATGAAATAACCCAGAAGCTTTCTCCACAGCTTATGCATTTGCCCTTCCTGGAGGTGATGTTTAGGATGTCATTATAGTAATCTAGAAGTGAGATGAGTATAAGAACTTCAAATATAGGCTCTTTTGGATCAGGAAATAAGAAATATATATATGTATATGTATATTATTTTTTTTAAAGATCCATATTAGGAAAACTTACTCTTTTTGTAAACGCGAAAGTGGAGTAAAAGCTACCAAGGTACAAAGAACACAATGGTATTCCATAAAGCTGAACATCAGCCCCTTTATTTTATCTGTGCTGCCTTTCTTAGTCTTATTTCTATAGGAGATATGTCATGTTGGCATCTAGTAAGGAACAGCAATAAAACAAGAAAAATTCTTTTAGCTAACATAAATTCCTTGAAAAAGAAAACAACTGACTAACTTGGCACTTATCATGAAGAGCATATTTGGGATTCAGTGGTTGGGGCAGGAGGTGTACCTTAGGATCCTGGGAGGTGCCACCTACTGAAAGGAGAAATAATTCTCTAACATAAGCTTTCTTATACTGCCACTGAGTCAGGTAAAAAAGAATGAGCAAAACTCCAGACAACACTGTCAGATTTTAAAATTTCTCACCTTGAGGCAAACACAACATTCTCCACTCTCATTCTGAATGTATAACATAAGAAAGGATTTTAGAGGCAACAGGCCAAGATTTCTCATCAGAGGGAGACAGTATGGTATAGTGAAGGGAGTCATAGATATAGAGATAGATCAGGGCCTAGCAAGTGCTTGGCACTAAAGAAATGTATTGTGATTTAGGTTTAAATACCAGCTATTCTATTTATTTTGTGACATTCTTTTGTGACTTTGTCCACACTCTAAAACTTCCCTGTGCCTCAGTTTCATTATTTCCCTTAATATTCTTCATCTTTTGTTCTTCCAAATGAACTTTGTTATGGTTTTTTTTCTAATTCAGCAAAAAAGTTTCTTGGTAGTTTGATGGGTATGGGACTAAATAAGTAAATTGGTTTGGGTAGGATTGTCATTTTTAATATGTTAGCCCATCCTAATCATGAGCAATAAATGTTTATCCAATTATTTAGGTCTAGTTTTAATTGCGTGGAAATTGTTTTTTAGTTGTTTTCATATAGTTCCTGTGTTTGTCTCAGCAGATAGATTCCAAAATATTTTATATTGACTAGGGTGGTTTTAAAAGGAAAAAAAAATGTTCTAAATCTCTTATAATCAGAGAAATGCAAATCAAAACAACTCTGAGATATCACCTCACACCTAGCAGATTGGCTAACATGACAACAAAGGAAAGTAATGAATCCTGGAGGGGATGTGGCAAAGTTGGGACATTAATGCATTGCTGGTGGAGTTGTGAATTGATCCAACCATTCTGGAGGGCAATTTGGAACCATGCCCAAAGGGTGATAAAAGAATGTCTGCCCTTTGATCCAGCCATAGCACTTCTGGGTTTGTACCCCAAAGAGATCATTAGGAAAAAGACTTGTACAAGAATATTCATAGCTGCGCTTTGTGGTGGCAAAAAATTGGAAAACGAGGGGATGCCCTTCAATTGGGGAATGGCTGAACATATTATGCTCAGAGGAATAATAAAGTGGAGGAATTCCATGTGAACTGGAACAACTTCAAGGAAGTGATGCAGAGTGAGAGGAGCAGAACCAGGAGAATATTGTACACAGAGATTGATACACTGTGGTACAATCGAACGTAATGGACTTCTCCACTAGCAGGAATGCAATGATACAGGACACTTCTGAGGGACTTAGGAGAAAAAACACTATCCACAATCCAGAGGAAGAACTGTGGGAGCAGAAACAAAGAAGAAAAACAACTGCTAGATCACATGGGTTGATGGGGATATCATTGGGGATGTAGACTCTAAATGCTAGTGCATTTAGTACAAATATCAACATGGAAATAGGTCTTGATCAATGACACATGTAAAACCCAGTGGAATTGCACATCAGCTAAGGGAGGGGATTGGTTAGAGGGGAGGGAAAGAACATGAATCTTGTAACCATGGAAAAATATTCTAAATTAAGTAACTAAATAAAATTTAAAAATAAATAAATAAAATAGGTGATGAATGATAAAAAATAAATATAATTTGCTGTAGATCAATATCTTTTTCAACTCAGAAGCCTAGTCATGCTGTAGTTCTACTAGGTTAGACAACTACCCTCTTCCTAACAAGAGTTATAATATTTCTACTCTGTCCGGTACACAATCTCTTGCATTAGCACATTAGTTTGGCAAGCCTATTTTTGTAGTTAGGAGTTAGCAGACATGTGTTTTCCTTTCATAATTGTGTGCCATAGGTAAACTTTGCCTTGGCCCAGAAATGTGGGGATTCAATACACAGGCTGATAATAATTGGTAAATTTAAAGACTTTTTATGAAATAGTTTATCTGTAAGAAAATACTATTGCATCAATCAGGAGGAAAGACAAAGGAAAACTAAAAAAAATATTGTCTGTGTTCATAATATTTTAAAAGTAACATTTTTTGAGTGTTTTCTGAAATTAAGCAAACAAAAATTTCTTTAAGACTGTCCTAATTCAGTTGAAGGGTGGATAAGCATTTCTTAAGTGCTTACTATCTTCCAGGCATTAGGAAAGAAATAAAAACCTCTGCCTGCCCTCAATGAGCATACATGCTAATAATGGATTGCCTCAAGATGTTGAAGTAGGACATACACCATTCCTGAGCATGATAGGAGTCAAGAACTTAATCAGTCATTTTCTTTTTCAGGCACTTCTGTTAGCTGAAGGAATCTTTTCTTGGGCTCATGTTATCCCTTAACCATTCTCCTATAGAGATAAGACTAAGAAAAGCAGTACAGATCAAATAAAGGGGTTTATGTTCAGCTTTAATGAGTAAAATCATTGTGTTCTTTGTACCTCATTTTACTCCCTTTCATGTTCATAAAGTAAGTAATCTTTGCTCACATGGTTCTTTTATATTTTTTATTTCTGAATTCAAAACAGCCTAGATTTGAACTACACTTAGTTCTTATTCCCTTCTCTCATCTAGATTACTATAACTACAGCCCGAATTTTCATGCTCCTACTGGCTCACTACTTCTCGAACTGGAACAAAACACTATTTCCAGGATAATTTTCCAATAAAGCTTAAAAAACTATGCCCCTGCCCTACTCAGAGACCCTCTTATGTTTCCCTTTTGCTTGTCAGATGAAGTCCAAATGAAGGCCCACTACTGTTTGGATCAGTATTATTTCCATTTGTTGCCTAACATAATTGCCTCTATCCTCTGCATTCCCTGTCCCACTATTCTAATCAGGTCTATTCCACATACCAGTTTTATTCTCCTCTCTTTCCCATCCCTAATTTTGCTCTCACTTCCTAAAGTGTCCTATCAATTTCTCTACATCAATCAAAATTCTTCATATGAGAAATAATTTTATATCTGCTTTCAAATGATGTTTTGCTTTGATTTGCTTTTGAAAGATAGGTTCAGAGGGATAAAGGAAAAGACATGGTCCTTTTAAAAGCTGGTTTTATCAGAGGTCTGTGTCAGAAGTAAGACTTTAAGCTTTCTTGAAGACTTAAGAAGTTATTAAATAAACTAATTATATTTTCATTTCAAGTTGGTTATTGGGAAGGTTATTTAGGCAAGCAAAGAGTTAAGTTACTTGCCAGAGAATCCTACATTTCACTCTCAGGGATATAGTATGCCCTCATGGTTACAGTATGACCATTTTTTCTTTTCCTTTATTGCTACTTATCAGTAAAGGAACCAGATATTAGGGTAGAGACCTTAGAATATAGATGGGAGAATGTATCCTGATTTGAAGCAACTTAAAATAGGAGGGTAGCAGTCTACCTTTATAACTATAGGCTCAAAGATTTAGTCAGTGACATGGAAGTATTTTGGATACATAGATGTCCAGCAAACCTGAAGCATAAAAGTTATGTACTTTTTTCAGACACAAGGAACTTTTGGCATTCAACAAATGTCCAAAGTTAAGTTGAATGGTGTTTTATACTTCTATTTTGCACACAAAATTGGGACAAATTAACTTAGTAATACTGATGATTAATAATAATGATTCATTCATTTACACCGATAAGATGATCAAGGAACCATTTATGCTTATTATAAATCATTATGAAAATTGAGGGTATCTTTGATGAAAGTATATGAAGGGAACAGGCAGGCTTTTACAGACACTGTTCTATAGCAGAGGCAATTAGTCACACAATTAATGGAAAGGCGAAAAAATATATGATCATCCTGTTTTCAAAACTCAGCTCATCCATTACCTTCTTTTTAAAATCTTTCTTGGTGCCGCAACTGCTTGTTTCTTTCTCCCCATGTGCACATTCACAACATAAAGTGTAAGTACATAGTGTCAGTCACTAAATATATTTAATATATAAATGTTTAATGCACCCACTATGTGTCAAGCACTATACTAAGCACTCAAGATACAAAGAAAAGCAAAAGAAAATCCCTGCCCTTAAAGAGTTTATAATCTAATGGAGGGGGGGAGGAGGGAGGAAAAAGAAACTGAAAAAGCAAGGAGGGAAGTAAGATACTACTTGCCAAGAGCAGGAGGATAGAAAGTGCCTGTTGTGATGCACATGTCCAGAAGAAAGTGGCAGTGAGAAATAAAGAGATGGGTGGTTGCAGTAAAAAGGTCTCTGCCCTCTGATCAGAGGTTAGAAGGGATCTTAGGGGCAGGAGGTACTGAAGAGGTGTGAGTTCCAAGTTTGAAGTGATCCTCTAGGATGCAGAGGGTCTTGGGGACATGATGAAGTCCAGAGTAGTGCAGCTGTCGGGGGAATGAAGAGATGGCTGACTTGGGCGCCTTCCTGAAATGGAGTTTCTAGAAGAACTCCAGTTAAGAATGTCATGTGCAAGATTTTTTTTCTTTATTTCTGTTATTTTATGGATGTGGGGATCTGCTAAGGTAGACCTTTGTCTAACAATGAAAAGGGTCATATCCTCTGAAAATTATAATCATAGAGAAATACACCAAGCAAAAGCTCTTTGGACATCAAGAAATTAAATGACTTATCCAGTATCATACAGATATGTGTCAAAGGTAGGATTTGAATCTAGGGGTTTTTTTCCTAACTCTGAGAATTGTTCTATATCTAGTAAATCACATTGCACCCTCTGTGAATGATTGGAAGAAGAAAATGGAAATGAATTAAATAGCATTAGAAAGCAAGGGGGGGTTGCGATATTCACTGATGGAGTGAGTACTCACAACAGTGAGATTGCAGATCCACTAAAAATATTTTAAAAAGAGAATATTAATAAAGAAATTAATATTATTAGCAACATATATCATAATATCTCATCAATATAAGTATATTATTATTAATAATAATATCAATATGCCAATTAATATAAAATAAAGACTGTTGGAAAAGGTGCCACATTGTACCTAGCATTTAGTTCTAAGGATTGCTTTGCATTATCTGCCCTTCCACATGCAGACTGTATAAGTTCCTTAAGCATAAAGATCTAATCATGTTTTCCATTTCTTTTCCATCTTCCATGGTATCCAGCACATTGGGGGACATAGCATTTCCTTCATAAATGCTTGTCCATTGATTGCTTTGAGGAGATTAATTTGAATATACCATCTTAAGCCAGTGAAACACGTGACAAAGATCATAAAATTGAACTATAGCTCAAGTCATAGGAGACTGAGGTGTCTGAGTCCCAGAAAAGGAAAGTACATACCATATCCCCAAACCATTCCTGCTTAGTCAGCTCCTCTGCACAGTATTTACTTTACGGTCAGTGAATGTTAGTGAATTAGTCAGAGATTTTCTTTGCTTTTCAACTGAGATATGCTGACTATTTTCTTTTAACGGAGACCACATCCCATTGGGGGCATCAGCTAGGGCTATTCCAGGACCAAAAGGCAATATACAAACTACTTTCCATATCCTCCTTAATTAATTTGTCATTTACTTCAAAGAACTCTAGAGTGCTGACCCCACCCAGTTCCAGAGTGTATTTGACAGGCTTCTGGTAAATATCTTTCTTTTCTTCTTTTACTACAACTAAAATAGCTTTGTACAATTTCTGATTGTGATCATACATAGTTGTCTAAGAAATTTTTATTTCTTTCTTATTGCCAATGTCTTAAATTTGTTGCAATTGAAATTGGTTTGTGAAATTTTAGAGAAATATAGTATAATTGAAAAACAGTTTGTAGTGTCCTTTGTGATGGTCAGCTGCCACAAAAGAGTACTCTATAATCAACTACATTTGTTCATTCTCAGTTCATCTTTTGAGGCATCTATATTTATCCAGACATCCCAAAATTATTGTCAATTTTGGGGACTGGCCAAAGGAGGACTGGTAAATATCTGACTACTGGCCCAGGGTGGGGGACAGGAATGTATGCACAACACACTTTTAAGTTTAAACTGATTTGCTAACATTTTCTCTATCACTTTCTTAAGTCTAGACAATCAACAAATCAACAAATCAAGCCCTGATTTGTAGTGTTTGCCAATTGCAAAGGTGTAAATGTTCACAATGAAAATTTAACAACTGGTTCATGTGAGCCAATTAGAGCTGGTTTTAGCACATCCCTCGGGTTGGCCCACAATACCTAAAAAAGATCGTGGTACTTTTTATTCCCTTCTTTTTTCATGTTTGGCATGCCATTTTCCTAGATGGGTAAGGGGTTCTTCTAGTAGATATATTTCAATGTCTTCAGGAAACTTGGGTAAATAACTGCTCATTAAATGCTCTCCTGTAATTAATCTTCTTCCATTACCTTGGCATAGTTACAAAGACTTTGACCTCTGATTTTACTGATAAAGGAAATACCTCTTACTGATATACACCAAAACTTTTACTGCAACTTATAATAATTAAGAATGTCTGGAACCCTAAAAGGTCAAGTGACTTATCCAGGGTCCCACAGTCAGTAAAATGACTTTATATTCCAAGGGCACTTTACCTACCCCCCCTTTTTTTGAGAAATACCCTGAAATCTAGCATTCATCTCATTTCTCAGAATATAGCTGCTCTTGCTTGATCACAGTCTAACCTGTCACATGAGAATCATATCCTTTAGTGCCCCTAGACATAATCACAAAATGAGAATATTCCTGTCAGTCATTTTGTTTCTATCAGGAGGATGATCTTATATGATTGTTAAAAATCTCATAGTCCTTAAAACTAAAATAATACTTTGTTTTTAGTAAAAAGTTTCTAGCTAGTTAATTGTACATCTTAATAAAAAATTATATACTCTCCGATTAACTGAGACAGATTCTGATTACCTGTCTTTCAGGAAATGGACTGCTTTAGAAAATTATTTGGCGCTCTCTACTATTGTACCTGTCACACACTTTTAATTAAAAATGTATTGATGCATGACTAAATTGCACTCAGTGAAAAACAGACCCATTTTAGTTCAATTGCCATAATGTACACATAGTGCAATGAAGTAAGCCCATACAATTATAATATGAAGACAGCCTAGACACAGTGATACCCTCACAACTCAGTCTCACAGCAGATGTATATGCTGCAGAGCCAAACATCACAAATCAGTGTGGACTCAATCAGCACAAATGAATTTACTAATCTAGTCTAAATACCTGTAATGAAGCCATTTCACTAATCTATGGCAAATTAAATATGTGAGGAAATGAATGCAGAATAATGATGAACATTTTTCCCCTTTTTCCAATGGAATACAGCATTATAAGGCTATCTCACGAAGACTATCTATGCATCCCTGTGCATATTTGAACAAATATAGGAATGTAGGTCTATTTTATTATTAGTAAGAAATGAAATCAAAATAATTCTTTCACTTAAATTCATTGGATAGGAATTTTAAGAAAACCCATGATATTTAACCTAGCTGCAGAATGAATCTACCCCTTCCCCCCAAAGTAGACACAAAGAAAAAGGAAATCAAAGATTTTAGAGTTGAAAGGGGCTTTCAGCATATGTGTAGTCCAAACATTTCATATCCCAGATGTGGAAACTACAATTTTCTAGAGAACTTGAGTAATTTATCCCAAATCACAAATATGACAGGAACTAGATTGGAACTTAGATGATCTGAAGCCAAAGCCACTATACTTTATATTATACCACAATGAATTTTTTAATTATATTTTCTCGATTCTGTGTAGATACAATTTTTAATAATTATTTTCTTACATTTGGTAATCCACATTGTCTTCCTCCCTCCTACCACTACCCCTTCTCAATGATGGCAGGTAACAATATAGGTTATACATGTGCTATTATGCAATCCGCATGTCCATGTTTGTCATGTTGTGAAAGACACATATCACTGATACAAGGGGAAAAAAAAAACTCATGAAGGAGATAAGGTGAGGATTTTCAATCTTCACTCTGTATTCAGATTCCATCAGTTCCTTTAGGCCCTAAAGTTTAGGGCAATGGATAACCTTTTCTGTCATGAATCCCTTGGAGCTGTCTTGGATCCTTGCATTATTGAGAATAGTTACCTCATTCACAGTTGATCATCATACTTTATTGCTATTCCTGTGTACAACCTGTTCCTGGTTCTGCTCACATCACTTTCCATCATTCCCTACAAATATTTCCAGGTTTTTGGGGGATGATTTTGTTTGACATTTCTTATAGTACAATAGTATTCTGTTATAATAATAAACCACAACTTCTTCAACCATTCCCAACTGATAAGCATCCCTTCCACTTCTTATTCTTTGTGATCACAAAAAGAGCTGCTATAAATATATTTTTATACAAGTAGGCACTTTCCCCTTACCGCATTGTCTTTTACAATTTTGGTACATGGTATATGATCTATCTGTTCAGCTCCCCTAAGATGTGAAAGTCTTCAGTGGACCTTGAATATAAATAACTGACCAAAATATAACTAATGAAGTCTAAGTGATTTCAAAGAGATTCCATTCTTAAAGCAGCCCAAGGAAGAAAATTCTACAATGTTCTATGATAATAAAAGAAAACTATAATTTATTGACATCTTTGGACACTGGGGAGGGATCATGTTAATTAAACATTCTGGTTATGTTTAGTATAATGAAACCTTACTTTGCTTCATCTCATTGATGTTAAATTACTTTTGTAAAGTATATTCCCAATCTTCTAGTTAGTCTATAATAATAGTAAAAAAATAAAAAACCTCTTCCTTTCTGATAAATAGCAAAACAATGCAAGGGTTCAATCTGAACACTGGGAATCATCAAACAAGACAGTAGATATAGTGCTTAAAGTACTTGGTGTTTAGGATGGATGGATGAATCTATACTGCCTAGGATGTGCCCTAGAAATTTTTTTTTTAGAGGATCAATATTAATACTCTTTCTTTAATGGTAGAAGAAAAACAGTTATTATAAGCATATATGTATATATATAAACATCTATTTATACATCTATACCCAGATATATATGTATATCTGTATATAATATCTATGTGCTAAAATGCAAAACATTTGTTTTCTGACATTTTAAGTCCATGTTTTCTCCCTCTCATCCTTCTTCCTATATATATGTGTATGTATATATACATATATTTCTATTTTATCACTAAAGTAAGGCACTAAAATAGAAAATCATTCTCCTAAAGAATATAGGGATCTGAAGAGGGCATCAAAAATGGGTGAAATTGGTAAATCTGAGACTCCATCATGATTTTATAACTACAAGTCCTGCCCCAGATAACTTCTGGATTTATCTACCAATAGAAACTTGCTGAGAACTCAAGAGAATAACATAAGACTTCTATCCTCGAAATAATTTCTAGAACATAACTTAAACTCATTATATATTTATTCTAGTAAGGATATAAAAGCATAGTGTCTCTGTTAAGGTCTGTGAATTCCAAGCCTCAGAGGCTAAGAGTTGAATGATTCTACTACATGCAGCATATTCTCTGAGAAGCATACCTCAGTGCCCACCACTTTGACTTGGTACCACAGTAGAGTTCATTGCAGGCCCAAGTTGCCACAGTCTTTATCTGTTGCCTCCAGTGTCTTTGAGCTGTAAGAAATCCTGAGTCCCAGGGAGCCAGATGGAACAGAGGGTCTCCCATTAGTTAGCTATCTTGAGCCTCAGGGCACCAAAGTCATTAGAAGACCCTCACATCCAAGAACTGAAAAATTGAGAGCCAATTTCTTGCTCCATAGTAGTTTTTGGATATGTTTCCTCCCCTACCATCTTGAGATGAACCTCTAGGACTGGTGCCAAGTGAGAATGCACTCCAGCCTGGGGGACCAATCCACTAATTATTTACTGACCCATATGCTTCAATAGAACTCTCTGCCCCCACCATCTGCCACCTACAACCCAACTCTCCTAGGTTTGGAGTGACTAGATGTAAAGGCCCATACCAACATCCCAATACAGTTATCTCATTTTGTCTTAAGTCTTAGGGATTGTAGGAACCTTGATAAATGGTTTCTTCTTCCGTCTTGCAGGGAGGGGATGTTTTGGTTAGTTTTTCTGAACTGATTGTGTCTCTATTTTTTATTCTCATGATACAAAGAATAGCTTTCTGAGGAAGGAATTGAGGGATATATTATGAAGTAAAAGTAACATGAAATATATATATATATTTAAAAATTTTATATAAACATTTATATCTTAGGTATTTATGTTTTTTATCAATCTGCCCATAGGGGTACCATTTGTATAATGAAGTTAAATAAAATGTTACTCTCAATTCACAGAAAGGTTAAAATGTGACTTTCTACCAGTGAGAAAAGTCCATCTCCTCAATCAGTAAAACTAAGTTTAATAATGTCTATGCTATTTTTAGCAAACCTTTAATATTTACTTTCTAATGTTCTTTTAGGAAAGAACACAAAGATTTCACTTCCACAAGCATGACGAAGACAGATATCTTTTCCTTTTCTATTTATTTTCCTGCTTATCCCCCTAACAATATATGGAACATTACTATATCACAATACTTAGAGGGATACAGAGGAAGGCAACACAAAACAGAGTAGAACATTTTTATTCTGAACCTCATCCTTGTATAGATATGAAAGTATTCTGGGACCTACCAAAATCTACTGAAGAAATTTTAGTAATCCCCCACAAATAAATAAATGTCTGATAAAAGAACAACTGAGGGTTCAATAAGCAAGGAAGTTTTAAGACAAAGAACTGACATTGAGATCTCAATATGATTTATTTTGCTATATAATAGTGATTCCCTGTCCCTTACTATCTGATGGTCAAGTATGTTTTTTTCTGTCTCCTTCCTAGGAGTATTTCATTTGAGATGGTCCTGAGGTGTTTCATTTTTACCTTTTTTTCCAAGGCATTTTAGGGGTTCAAATGCCATAGTTCTAGTTAACTATTTAGATTAGATTTTAAAGGAATATTTACTTCAAAGGTATAGTAAGAACTAATATACAGTTATAACCCCATCTATATTCACTTGGTCTTTGGGTGGATGAACTATGTTCATATTTCAACTCAGTTCTTATATTTCATTGTCCAAAGTCCCTTGGAGCTCATGTTCTGGTACTCTGGCTTCTTAGGACCTTCCTATTAGGCTGGCAGCAAAATCCAGACTATAATCCTGATCCCATGATCCTTATGATAAGAACTCTGGGGTCTTGGGGTTATAACTGCTTCATCTAGAACCAAAAAGAATAATTGAAACAAACACAAACTTCAAGCCCATTTCTTTGTGCCATGAAGCTGAGGGAGACGTTTGTCTTTCCCTTTTGTCAAGATCAGTGCATAGTACCCATTCTTTGGGTCAACAAGATGTGCACTCCTGAACAAAACCAGGAAGAGACTGTCTGTACCTCCAGTGCACATATTCAAAGAGATATTCAAAGAGATAACCACTTCTATTTAGCAGCTAAAGGAATAAGGTACTCTCACCTACTTGAGAGGAAAATATAGAATGTCTCCTCCAAGCAAGCAAGCCCTAGTTTTCCTCATGTGGGTTCCTCCATCTGACAAGATATCAAAACTCCATAACCAATGTAGCAGATGACCTAGAGCAACTCTCTGACTCATTTTTTTGACCAATAATGCCCCTCTTTCCCTATGAGAAGTGGAGAAAAGAAGACTTTTGAGAATACCACTAAAACTGCCAGACAGACAGAGAAGAAAGTCTATAAAAAATATCTGCATGAAAAGAGATGATATATTATGGAAAAGGCTATGAAGGAGTACTTACATGAGGAATTTTACCTACATGAATGAACTATTAAATCTCAAAATGAAATTAGGAATAAAAAATGCTATAATCATTGTATCCAAGTACTATCATTTTTAAAGAGGTTGACTTAAATAAAGTAATCACTATAGTACTAAGAACAAAAGAGACTTAAAAGTCTCCTCAACCAAGATACATTTTGCTTTCTTGATGAAAAGAAAGATGACAGCCAAGGAAAACATCCATTTAGAATTATTTACAAAAAAGTAAGAGGAGGTAATAAGTTTCCAAACAGTATCATCTGTGTCTCAACTCAAATAGTGAAAAACTGTGAAGAAGAACAAGAAAGACAGATTTTAAGCTTAAAGGAGTTTTAAAAATCATCTAATCCAAAGGTTCTTACCTTTTTTTTTTAAGTCAGGGACCACTTTGGTAGTCTGATGGAGCTCATGAACCCTTTCTCAGGATGATATTTTTAAATGCATAAAATAAAATGTAAAGAAAAAAGGAAACCAATTATATTATAGTTATCAAATCTAGGGAAACTAGGTTGAGTAGTAGATAGAATGCCAGGACTGGATTCAGGAAGAACTGAATTCAATTCCAGCTTTAGATACTTTCTAGCCATTTGACCCTGGACTACACACTTAATCCAGTTTTCCTCAGTTTTTTCATCTGAAAAATGAGCTGGAGAAGGAAATGTCAAATCAACACTAGTATTTTCAGGTAGAAAACCCCAAATGAGGTTATAAAAGTCAGACACAATTGAAAAATACTTAACAACAACAAAATTTATCAAAAGATTAAAAATCCTTAAATCCCCCAGGTTAAAAACCATTGATCTACTCTAATTCCTCCATTTTATAGGTAAGAAAGCTATGGCCAAAGAGGTGAAATGATTTGTTTATTTTCATATAGTTATTTATTGGAAAATCCCGGATTAAAAACTAGGTCCACTTATTCCAAAAGAAGTGTTCTATCCACTCTACTCCATTGCTTTCAGAAAATTTGCTTTGATATTCAATTAAGTCAGTTCATGGCAAGAATGCATATAGATGAAAATGTAGGACAACAGATACACAGATAGATACACACAGAATGAAAGAAATTTGCCAGTATTACTCTAACAATCTATTCTCATCATCTCTGTCACTTGAATCCTCTCATTTGGACTATAACAACTCAGTTACTGGCACTTAAGAAGATGAAGTTGGGAAGACTGACTGGACCCTTAGGGAAAGCATGATAGTTGTCTTCAAGTATTTGAAGGGCTGTCATGTGGAAGAGAGATTAAATTTGTTCTGCTTGGCCCCAGAGGGCAGAACTTGGAACAATGGGTGGAAATTGCAGAAAGGCAAATTTAGGATATTTGCAAGAGGAAAAAAAGGGAAATAAAGAAAGGGGATGACTTCTGAGGAATTAGGGCTATGCAAGAGTGGGATTGGATGCCTCAGTATGTGGTAAATTCACCTTCATTAGAGGTCTTCAAGTAAGGACAAAAGGATCATTTTTTTTCTAGGCATATTGCATACTTTTATTCTAGAAAAGGTGGAACTACAAGGCCAATAAGGTCCTTTACCAGTCTTCAATTCTGTGATTCTCAGTGAATTTTTTGAAAGAAATAAGGCAAAAATTTATTCCTCATTTCAACTGCAAAGAAAAGAAAATGAACATGTATTTTCAATGAAATGAATCTGTACCATAGTAGTTTCTATTTTTCCTCTGTTATCCCTCTGTAATATAACTCATATTTATAAGAAGCCATAGCTCATATTGTTTCTCCTATGTGCCAGACCCTATGCTAGAGTGTGGGGTTATGAAGACAAGAATTAAACCAAGTGTTGAAATATTGTCAAATGACATTGAAACTGCCTCTTTCTGGAAGAGGTTATGAGGACTTATACTGGGTGATAGCTTTGTGAGTAGAGAGAAGATGTGAGACATTTTGGAGGTAAAGCAGTAAAAATTTCAAAATGAGGATCTGTGGGATGAGGGAGAGTGAGGAATCAAGGATGGCTCTGAGTTTATGAAAATTAATGACTTTTGGAAAGAGAAATCTTAGGAGAAAGTGAATTCAGTTTTTAAAGTCATTATTTAGTTTTGAGAGGCCTGTCAAATGTCTAGTTGAAGATATCTATCAGGGATCCCTTTATGAGTTTTTCCTAGAGTAAATGATACTCTTTTATACTTCTTTTTACTTCTTTTATAATATGACAAACATGGATATATGTATTGTATGACAACAGATGTACAACATGTATTATATTATTTGCCATCTTGGGGAGGAGGAAAAGGGAGGAGGGAAGGAGGGAACATGGGCTACAAAATGTTAGGAAATAATTATTAAAAATTGTATTGGCATGTAAAAAAAGGGAAAAAATAAATTAAAAAATATCTAACACGGGTTTGGAAATACATATTTGGAATTTGAGAAAGAGACCAGAGCTAGTGATAATGGCTGGGGAGTTACCTATAAAGGGATGATAATTAAACTACAAGAAGCTAACAAGTTCACCAATTATGAGAGAGTAGGGAGAAAAGACAAAAAACATCATGGCAGAACTTTGAGGTTCCTGTTTGGGAGTGTTGTATGAACTATGAATCAGTGAGGGAATGAAAATAGGTCAATAATATAAGTAGAGAAAAGAACCAAAGGAAAGAAGGGTCACAAAATCCCAGAGAAGGAACAATATACAAAAGCAGAGCATGTCAAAAGGAGAAGAGAAATTGTGAAAGATAAAGACTTTAAAAATATGTGGTAATTAAGAATTGATTTCTAATTTTGAATTAATAGCAACTTCTGATATTGAGAACATAAGCCAGATTACTAAGGATTGAGAAGTAAGAGGAGAGAAAGGGAGGAGAATGGGTATAAGCAATTTTTACTACATATTTGGCTGTGGACAGAGGAGGGAGAAGGCAAGATCACTGGAGAGGATAGTGGGGTTCAATGAAAGTTTCTTTAAGGATATGGAAAATTTGGGGGTATTGTCACAAAACTGGGTAGTTATCAGTAGAGGAGAAGAGACTGAATGAATAAATTAATTTACTTATTTAGTAAGCACTTAATATGTGTCAAGAACTTTGATTAAAATTGAGGATACAAAAAAAAAAGCAATATAGACCTTCTTCTTAAGAAACTCACACTCTATTTGCAATGACAACATATAAAAGAAATTCCATGTTCAGGGAAGATGGCAAGTGGTCAGAAAGGTCTAAAATGAAATAAAAGATAGAGAATAATTGTGAAAACAATCTGAAGAAGAAGATGAGACAGAATTAAGATCAGAAGTACCTTTAGAATGTTTGTCCTCAGCAGAGAGAAAGGCCAATTCTTCATGAGAGACTGTATTAAAGAGGAGAGCACAAGAGATGATGTCAAAGGTTTTTTAGATATATTAAGAGAAGAAGCAAGAATTTATGGCAAATGGTTTTTATGTTCACAGATAAATATGAGAAAAAGTGCTTAGCTCAGAGGGAATTGGAAAAGGATGGTGTAGGAGGCTTAAGAAAAGAAAGGAGGGCTTGGAACAGCCTTTGTAAGAAGTAGAATAAAGAGTCAATTAGAGAGAAGTAAAATGATTTTTTTATGAGTATCTACTTTTGTGTTTTATTATTTTTCATTTTTTATGCTGTATTTGAATACCAAAACACTTTTCAAATGCATAGCAGAAGATAAAAGGTAATTAATATATAAAACTATGAATCTTTATTAAAGGCACTTATCTTTTTAAAACAGTATACAATAATTGCATACCTTATTTTCAAAACTGTCCTACTTAACTGTGCTTCTTTCTGAGTTTTCTTCTGTTCCCTTCTCTATATTCTTCATAAAGTTCCAATGGGCTTTTTTTTCTTAAATCATAAATCTATGCAATTAAAAATTAAGAAAAAGACAAAAAAACCCATAGTAAATAAATATAAGAAAGCAAAACAAACCCACATGGTGGTCATGTTTCAAATTGTAAGTCTTCTTCATCTTGAATCTATTACTTCTCTTTCAGGAGGTGGGTAATAAGCTTCATCATATGTCCTTAAGAGACATGACTAATCCAGATAGCATTGAACAAAGCTCTTAAGTAAGCCAAAAATTGTTTTTCTTTTTAATGTTGTTATTTGTGTATAAATTGTTCTGATTCTTTTCACTTTACTGTACATGTGTTTTATACAAAACAGGCTTATCTAAATCATCTTTTTTCAAATATTTCTTATGGCTAAATAATATCTCATTAAATTCACACAATTTTTCATCCATTACTGAGCTGATAAACTGACCTTTAATTTCTAATTATTTTTTTTTCCCCTTTTAATTCTCACCTGAAGATCAGGAGATATTCCATTTTTTAGATTATACTATTTCTTTTTTTTTAATTTTATAATATTTTATTTGATCATTTCCAAGCATTATTCATTAAAGACAAAGATTATTTTCTTTTCCTCCTCCCCGCACCCCCATAGCCGATGCGTGATTCCACTGGGTATCACATGTGTTCTTGATTCGAATGCATTGCCATGTTGTTAATATTTGCATTGGAGTGTTCCTTTAGAGTCTCTCCTCTGTCATGTCCCCTCAACCACTGTAGTCAGGCAGTTGCTTTTCCTCTGTGTTTCTACTTCCACAGTTTATCCTCTGCTTATGAATAGTGTTTTTTCTCCTAGATCCCTGCAGATTATTCACGGACATTACACCGCCACTAATGGAGAAGTCCATTATGTTTGATTGTACCACAGTGTATTAGTCTCTGTGTACAATGTTCTCCTGGTTCTGCTCCTCTTACTCTGCATCACTTCCTGGAGGTTGTTCCAGTCTCCATGGAATTCCTCCACTTTATTATTCCTTTTTGCACAATAGTATTCCATCACCAACATATACCACAATTTGCTCAGCCATTCCCCAATTGACGGGCATCCCCTCGTTTTCCAATTTTTGGCCACCACAAAGAGCGCAGCTATGAATATTCTTGTACAAGTTTTTTTTCTCCATTATCTCTTTGGGGTACAGACCCAGCAGTGCTATGGCTGGATCAAAGGGTAGATATTCTTTTGTCGCCCTTTGGGCATAGTTCCAAATTGCCCTCCAGAATGGTTGGATCAATTCACAACTCCACCAGCAATGAATTAATGTCCCTACTTTGCCACATCCCCTCCAGCATTCATTACTTTCCTTTTCTTTCATGTCATCCAATCTGCTAGGTGTGAGGTGATACCTCAGAGTTGTTTTGATTTGTATCTCTCTGATTATAAGAGATTTAGAACACTTCTTCATGTGTTTATTAATAGTTTTGATTTCTTTATCTGAGAACTGCCTATCCATGTCCCTTGCCCATTTATCAATTAGGGAATGGCTTGATTTTTTATACAATTGATTTAGCTCTTTATAAATTTGAGTAATTAAACCTTTGTCAGAGGTTTTTATGAAGATTTTTTCCCAATTTGTTGTTTCCCTTCTGATTTTAGTTACATTGGTTTTGTTTGTAGAAAAGCTTTTTAATTTGATGTAGTCAAAATTATTTATTTTACATTTTGTGATTCTTTCTATGTCTTGCTTGGTTTTAAAGTCTTTCCCCTCCCAAAGGTCTGACATGTATACTATTCTGTGTTTACCCAATTTACTTATGGTTTCCTTCTTTATGTTTAAGTCACTCACCCATTTTGAATTTATCTTGGTGTAGGGTGTGAGGTGTTGATCTATTCCTAATCTCTCCCACACTGTCTTCCAGTTTTCCTGCCAGTTTTTATCGAATAGTGGATTTTTGTTCCCAAAGCTGGGATCTTTGGGTTTATCGTATACTGTCTTGCTGAGGTTGCTTGCCCCCAGTCTATTCCACTGATCTTCCTTTCTGTTTCTTAGCCAGTACCAAATTGTTTTGATGACTGCTGCTTTGTAATATAGTTTAAAGTCTGGGACTGCAAGGCCCCCATCATTTGTGGGTTTTTTTTTCATTATTTCCCTGGATATCCTTGATCTTTTGTTATTCCAAATTAACTTTGTTATGGTTTTTTCTAAATCAGTAAAGAAATTTTTTGGGACTTCCATGGGTATGGCACTAAATAGATGAATAAGTTTGGGTAGGATGGTCATTTTTATTATATTGGCTCTTCCTACCCATGAGCAGTTAATGTTTTTCCAATTGCTCAAGTCTAGTTTTAGTTGTGTGGCGAGTGTTTTGTAGTTGTGTTCATATAGTTCCTGTGTTTGTCTCGGGAGATAGATTCCTAGGTATTTTATTTTTGTCTACGGTGATTTTGAATGGGATTGCTCTTTCTAGTTTTTTCTGCTGAGCTGTGTTGGAGATATATAGAAATGCTGATGATTTATGTGGGTTTATTTTGTATCCTGCAACTTTGCTAAAGTTGTTGATTATTTCAATTAGCTTTTTGGTTGAATCTCTAGGATTCTTTAAGTAGACCATCATGTCATCTGCAAAGAGTGATAACTTGGTCTCCTCCTTGCCTATTTTGATGCCTTCAATTTCTTTTTCTTCCCTAATTGCTATTGCTAGTGTTTCTAGTACAATGTCAAATAGTAGAGGTGATAATGGGCATCCTTTTTCACTCCTGATCTTATTGGGAATGCATATAGTTTATCCCCATTGTAGATGATATTAGCTGATGGTTTTAGATATATACTGTTTATTATTTTTAGGAATGACCCTTCTATTCCTATGCTTTCTAGTGTTTTTAATAGGGATGGGTGTTGTATTTTATCAAAGGCTTTTTCTGCGTCTATTGAGATAATCATGTGGTTCTTGTTGGTTTGCTTGTTGATGTGGTCAATTATGTGGATGGTTTTCCTAATATTGAACCAGCCCTGCATCCGTGGTATAAATCCTACTTGATCATGGTGGATGACCCTTCTGATCACTTGCTGGAGTCTTTTTGCTAGTATCCTATTTAAGATTTTTGCATCTATATTCATTAGGGAGATTGATCTATAGTTTTCTTTCTCTGTTTTTGACCTTCCTGGTTTTGGAATCAGTACCATGTTTGTGTCATAAAAGGAGTTTGGTAGAACTCCCTCTTTGCTTATTATGTCAAATAGTTTGTATAGTATTGGAATTAACTGTTCTCTGAATGTTTGATAGAATTCACTGGTGAATCCATCAGGCCCTGGGGATTTTTTCTTAGGAAGTTCTTTGATGGCTTGTTGGATTTTATTTTCTGATATGGGATTATTTAAGAATTCTATTTCTTCTTCTGTTAGTCTAGGCAGTTTGCATTTTTGTATATATTCATCCATATCACCTAAATTGGTGTATTTATTGCCATATAACTGTGCAAAATAATTTTTAATAATTGCCTTAATTTCCTCTTCATTGGAGGTGATGTCCCCCTTTTCATCTTTGATGTTCTTAATTTTCTTTTCTTCCTTCCTTTTTTTAATTAGATTGACCAGTACTTTGTCTATTTTGTTTGTTTTTTCAAAGTACCAGCTTATTGTCTTATTTAATAAATCAATAGTTCTATTACTTTTGATTTTATTAATTTCTCCTTTAATTTTTAGGATTTCTAGTTTGGTTTTCTGCTGGGGGTTTTTAATTTGATAGCTTTCAAGTTTTTTTATTTGCATTTCCAATTGATTGATCTCTGCTCTCCCTAGTTTGTTAATATATGCACTCAGGGATATGAATTTTCCTCTAAGTACTGCTTTGGCCACATCCCAAGAGGTTTGAAAGGATGTGTCGCCATTGTCATTTTCCTCGATGAAATTATTAATTGTTTCTATGATTTCTTCTCTAACTAAACGATTTTGGATTATCATATTGTTCAATTTCCAATTAGTTTTTGATTTGGTTTTCCATGTGCCATTACTGATCATTATTTTTATTGCCTTGTGATATGAAAAGGCTGTATTTATTATTTCTGCTTTTCTGCATTTGTGTGCCATGTTTCTGTGACCTAATGTATGGTCAGTCTTTGTGAATGTGTCATGTGGTGCTGAGAAGAAGGTGTATTCCTTTTTGTACCTATTTATTTTTTCCATATGTCTATTAATTCTAATTTTTCTAAGATTTCATTCACTTCTTTTACCTCTTTCTTATTTATTTTTTATTTAATTTATCTAAATTTGATAATGGTTGGTTTAAGTCTCCCACTATATGGTTTTATTGTCTATTTCTTCCTTCAGTTCTCCTAGTTTCTCCATTAGAAATTTGGGTGCTATATTATTTGGTGCATACATGTTGATTAGTGATGTTTTCTCATTATCTAAAGTCCCTTTTATCAAAATATAATTACCTTCCCTATCCCTTTTGATCACGTCTATTTTTGCTTTGTCTTTATCAGATATCATGATTGCCACTCCTGCCTCCTTTCTGTCAGTTGAGGCCCAGAAGGACTTACTCCATCCTTTAATTCTAACCTTGTGGGTGTCAACCCACCTCATGTGTGTTTCTTGAAGACAAAATATGGTAGGGTTTTGGATTCTAATCCATTCTTATATTCGTCTACGTTTTATGGGTGAGTTCATCCCATTCACATTCAAAGTTATGACTGTCACTTGTGGATTCCCTGGCATTTTGATATCCTTCCCTAATTCTATCCTTTCTTCTTCAGCTCTACCTTTTAGTCCAGTGATTTACTTTAAATTGGTCCCCCTTGTCCCCTCCCTTGATATGTTTCCCTTTCTAGTCCCTCCCTTTTTCTTCCCTCGCCTCCCCCATCTTCTTCCCTCCCTTTTTGTGTTCCCCCCATCCCCCTTCATTTTCCCTTCTCCCTACCCCTGTTAGATAAGATAGAATTCAAGATCCCAATGGATCTGGATGCTCTTCCCACTCAGAGTTGATTTCACTGAGAGTAAGGTTTAAGTAAAATCTCTCTTCCTCTCCTTATAGGAGTTTTCTTCCCCACCCCTTCCCATGTGAGTCTTTGTATGAGAAAGATTATTTTTTTTGGTCTTTCTTTTCCCCCATTTACATATTATATTTTCCCACATGTTAGTATACATAGATTGATATAAATGTAGTCCTTATAGAAGAGAGTTTGAGTAAAAGAAAAAGATAACATTTTTCTCCATTTCCCTTTCCTTCATATTTACCTTTTCAGGTATTCCATGCTCTTTGATTTTTGATATCGAACTTTCCACAGAGCTCTGGTCTTTTCTTTGCAAAAACTTGGAAATCTTCTATTTTGTTGAATGTCCATACTTTCCCTTGGAAGCATATAGTCAGTTTTGCTGGATAGCTGATTCTTGGTTGAAGACCCAGCTCTCTTGCCTTTCTGAAAATCATGTTCCATGCCTTACGATCATTCAGAGTGGAACTTGCAAGGTCTTGTGTGACCCTGATTGGCATTCCTTTATATCTAAATTGTCTTTTTTCTGGCTTCTTGTAGGATTTTTTCTTTTGTTTGAAAGCTTTAGAATTTGGCAGTTACATTCCTGGCAGTTGTCTTTTGGGGATTTAGTGTAGAGGGTGTTCTGTGAGCTCTGTCAGTGGCTGTATTTCCCCCTTGTTCTAGAATCTCTGGGCAATTTTCTTTGATTATATCTTGTATTACGATGTCGAGTTTGCTGTTTATTTCTGGCTTTTCTGGATGTCCAATTATTCTTAAATTATCTCTTCTTCCTCTATTTTCCAAGTCTGTCACCTTGTCAATGAGATATTTTATGTTCTCTTCTAATTTCTTGGTCTTTTGGCTTTGCTTTATTAATTCTTGCTCGTTGTCTTTGAGTTGCCTGATTCTGACTTTTAAAGTCTGGTTTTCCTTTTTCACTTTGGTCAAACTGGTTTTGTAGATGCGTGAATTTCTTTTGCATTATTTCCCACTTTTCCTCCTAGAGGGCTTCCATCTTTTTGATCCTTTCCGATTCAAATTCTTCATGGGTTTGTGGAGAGTTTCCATTTCCTTTGGAAGGTTTCAGAGCATTTGCTTGTGTTTCCTCTTCTATCTCCTCTGTATTTTGTATTTTTGCTCCATAAAATGTGTCCAAAGTCGCCCCCTTCTTCTTGTTTTTCTTGGAATTTTGGGGCTTTTGTTCTTCTGTGGAGTTTGCCATCTCTATCTGAACTGGGAGAACTAGCTTTTCTTATCTCTGTCTGGTGTTCAGAAGTTTTAGCCCTAGGCAAATTGTCCCTTCTATGCAGTTGTTGTTCTGTTTTCCCGGGGAAGCCAGGGATTGTTGGTGTTTCCGTGTTACTGCCCTCCTCAGTTCCCTCCCGATGCTTCTCCATTGCCTTACTTCCACGCTCTGAGCTTGGCTTGGCCCTTTCCATGGGGTGTTTGTTTCTGTGCCTTAGCCGGCCAGGAGAGCCAGCACTCTGAGGGGGGAGAGGCCGAGGCTTCCCGGAGCTCAGAGGGCTCCTGATAGGATTAGCTTTCCCTGGGTTGAACTAAGTATGCCCTGAGGCTGGGACCTTCCATGAGACTTGGATGGAAGGATCCAGCCTGGGGGTTACAAGCTCCCCCCGTCTCTCTGTTTCCCTGCTGTCTGTGTTGGGTGCCTCCTCGTCTGAGTCAGGTTGTTTTCAGGAAGTGGCTTTCAGAATAGCTGGCCCTGAGGCTCTGAGGTTCCCTCTGATGCTTTGGACTCGGTGCTGTGGGTTGAGAGGGATGGGTCCTGGGACCTTCCTTCTGCCTACCCCTTAAGTCCGAGTGATCTTGGGTTCTGGCTTTTGGGGGAGGCCTTACCTTTTGATCCAAGTCCAGGAGGAGGATTCCCGGGGTCTATGCTGTTGTTCGTTTTGAATTTCGGTGCCCTAGGAGCATATAGTTTGAATTCGGTAGGGAAGGGTTTCTGGAGATCTGAACTTTAGCTTTCTCTAAGCCACCATCTTGACCGGAAGTCCAGACTATACTATTTCTTGAACCTCCCGCATTCCCTATCTCTGATTGTCTTCCAATTTTTTTTTATTTTTTTGTTTTATTTCTAATGTAGATTGGATGTGTGTTCCAGCCTCCATAGTCTATTTCAGATTAAGCAAATTATATCTAAGGATTGTTTTCTCCCTAAGCCTTATTTTATATTTATGTACTCATCTCACATACCCTTCTTCCTTCTTTAGACCCTATTGCATACCTTCTTTTATCCTCTTTCATGTCTCCACTTTTTAAATGCTCAGAACAGAAGTAGTTGATCTTTAAGTTCCCTGTTTTTCTTCCTAACTATACAATCTATTACTTGAAAACATTAAGATTCTGAAGGTACCCCTGTTTCTGTTTCCATTTATAAGAATGTTAACACTGCATCATTATGCAGCTCCTTCCATGTAATCAAATACATGTATCTTTCTAGGTTTCTCTGGACTCCTATAGATGCATTCTAAAGTTTCTATTTTGCTTTCTTTTTTTCATCAGAAAAGCTTGAAAGTACTGTATTTTATTATAGAATTTTTTTGCTAGTTTTTCCATGTGGGATTTTATTCGGTCTCCATGATAGACTATACTTGGTTCTAAATTTGTATATTTCATCTTTCACATTATTGTATTCCAAGATTTAACCTCATTTTTAAAGACAAATCTTGTTCATCTTGTTCTTGAACTTGGTTCTTGAAGTGCTTCCTTCTGGATGTTTGCAGTATTAATTTTTAACATGGGTGCTCATAATTTTGACTATGACTCTTTGGGAATTTTTTTTTTAGAGTTTCCTTTTCTATCTTTATTTTGCCCTATGATTCTAATAGATTTGAGTAATTTTATATTAGGATTTCTTAATATATATGGTATCCAAGTACTTTTAAAACTATGGTTTTCGGGAAGTCCATTGATTCTTAAAATATCTATGTTGAGTTATTTTGTAAGTCAGTTGTTTTTAATATCATATCATTAGTAATTTTTAATCCTTTGATTTTATTCCAATATTTTAAATAATATCCTATAGTCACTTATTCCTATTAGATCTATTCCGGTTTTTTTCTTAGGTTCTTTTTTTTGTTTGTTCTTCTTCTTCTAGTCTTTCCTCTAAGATTTTATTTCATTTAAAAAAAACCTCTTGCTTCATTTATCCTCATGTAGTCCTTATGGAAAGTCCTTTTTTTAAATTTTTCTTTCTTTTTTCTTTTTTCTTTTTTTTCCTTGAAATTGTTATGGTGTTATTCTCTTTATGGGGGATCTCTAGAAATAATGCTGGATGTTTGTCAGTGTCTTCTTCAATTTGTTCATCTCTACATTTTTAGTTTCTGAATCAGGATTTTGCAACTATTCCAATAATTGGGCTATGTCCCTGTTACAATTTTGGGTGGCTATTCAGTCCCACTTGATCCTACCCCCTTGATTTCCATTCTGACCTCCATTATCTGGGCTGGGCCCAGAACCCGGATCTTTGAGGTTTAGAATGCTGAATCTTCAGAGCCCTCTCTAGTATCTGAGAAGATAGTGTGAGTGATTTCACTGTTATGGGGCTGTCTTCATCCAAGCATTGCAGTTCCACAAAGGTTAGTATCAAGCTGGACAGCAATGCTGATCAATACTGACCACTCCTGCTTCTCCCAGAATTATCCAAGGTTCCTTCCCACTCAAACTTTCTGAACAGAATGGGGCCCTCTGCTTAGCTCTAGAAATAGATCCTTGCAAGCTATAAATGTCCCATCTCAAGTCTTTCTGGATGGTTCATCTTCTTTCAATTGCCAATGGGCTTCTGGCTGACTTTTGTGCAGTTCTCAGATAGAAAAAGTCACTTACTGTATTTTTACTTACTGTAATTCCTCTGATTGGATTTTTTTAAATCATTCCATGGTCTGCAGTGAGTTTCAGGTTTTTGCTGGAATATATGTGTGGGAGCTGGGCTTTCTGCCTGTGTTCAGACAGCCAATATAGCCAGAAGTCCCATCCTACTCTGTTTCCAAATTCTTGCTACTACTTTTTTGAGTGCTACTATCTTGGTATATATACGAACTTTCTATCTTTTGACCTTCTTCGAGCATATGCCCAATAAGTGAGATGTCTCGGTTCCAAAGACTTTTTGAAAAGACTTACACCATTATGGTTTGATTCTTAAGTTCTATTCCAGTATCACAGTGAAGAATGCAGATGGCCATGGTGTCTCAAGGGCTATGCCAGTGAATTACTATTCAAGCTCTGGCAGGTCCTACCAAGCTGGAAATAGTTCTTGTATCTTTTGGCAAAGGACTATATATTTGCCATCCAAGTACCAGTCTGGCTAAATTCAGACACACTCATCACCAGAAGGTTAGCTACCAGGTGATGATTTTTATATTGGCTCCAACAACTCATGAAGACAATCAGTGTAGGGATGGTGGGATTATTCTTTGCATCTTCTAGAGGAGTATTCAAGGATGTAATAATAATTCAGCGAATTAAACTAAGAAATATATAAGGATAATTCTTTCCCTAGAAGAGAGAATAATGGTCCACAAGAATAAATCTTTCCTCTCTCACTCTTTTCAACCTCCTACTTACCCTTCCATGTTCCTAGAAACCTACCTAGATACCCTGTACCTGACAAAAATATCCCTAAGGAAGGAGGATCTGTCTAAGCTAGGGAGAAGTCAAATGGTGATCACAAATCTGAGAAGTGGGCTCAGATGTGAGTTAGGTGCCCACCCCCATTTGTTCTCCACCCAACTCATGAAGAAATGAAAAAGCAAATACCCAATATACTACTTTGGAAAGACTTCTGATGTGAAATTGTGAAACTTCAGCTGGGGTGAGTCCATAATGAAATAAGATGAAGTCAGGAAGACTTAAATTTGAATCCTGCATTAGACACATTTGACTCTGGTTAAGTTACTTAACATTTTATAGCCTCATTTTCCTTATCTGTAAAATGAACATCATAATAGCACCTATGTTGCAGGGTTGTTGAAAAGTTCAAACGGATTAATATCCATAAACCATTTGACAGACTTTAAAACACTTCATAAATGCTAGTTATCATTATTATTAATTATAGAATTTTATGTATTCTACATGAAGTCAGAAAGGTCTTGATTGAAATCACATTTCTGTCCTTTACTAACTGTGTAGCCATGGGAAATCAGCCAGTAATCACTGGTGAAGGAACTACTATGTGGCGGGCACCTTGGTAGATCCTGAGATAGAAACACAAAAATGAAACAGGCCCTGCCCTCAAGGAGCTAATATTCTATAAGGGAGGATAATATATACAAAAATACTTACATATACACATATGCTACATATATACAAACATATGCATAAAAATAGACACATATGCATACAAAGAATAGATATCCATGAATAGATATGCACACAAGTCTGTGTCTTTCTAATCTATCTGTAGATCTATATTTATCTATTGATAACATATTTGTATGTGTTCAATGTTCAAAATAGATACAAAGCATTGTATTTATTGAAGTTGATAGGATTAAGATGGTACCTATGGGAGATCTTATTTAAGAAATGGCATTTTTCCTGAGCTTTGAAAAAACCTAAACTTTCCCAGGCAGGAGAGTGAGGAGAGAGAACATGCCAAGACTGAGGGACAGGCTGTGCAAAGCTAAGGAAATGGGAGTTTCAGTACTGCATGTGAGGTAGAGTACAGAGACCAGTGAGGCTGATCAAAGAGTGTGTGCAGGGGATTAATGTGTATAATAAGGCTGGAAATATAGGAAGCTGGTTGTGATGAGTTTCCAAAGTCAATTAAGAATTTATATTTGATTCTAGATTTTGCATCTAGATGCAAAGTAGAACCCTTCAGATTTAGCAAATGGAAGAATGATGTGGTCAGAACTGCACGTGACAGAAATCCCTTTGGTTACACCATGGATAATAAATTGGAGGGCAAAGAGACAAGAGGCAGAAAGATCATTTAGGAAGCAATTGTAATAATGCAGGTTAGAGGTGATGAGTATGAGTAGGAAGAAGGGAGAAGATAAAGGAGATGATAATGCAGATAGAATCAACACCAACTACCAGATGATTTAATATGTGAGATGAATCAGAGGGAGGAGGCGAGCATGATTCTGAGGTTAGGACCCTGAATGCCTAAAAGAGTGAAAAATGGTAGTGCCTTCAAAAGAAATTGGAAGTTCTAAAGAGAGTTGGGCTTTGGGTCAAAGAAAATGAATTCTGTTTATTTTCAAATGCTTATTGGTCATCCAATTGGAGATATTCAATAGGCAGTTGGTGATCAGGGATTTGAGCTCAGGAGAGGGAAAGAGACTGAGCATATAGATCTGAAGGTGATCTGCAAAGCTGATAATGAGTTGAGTTATTTAACTTTTCCAAACTCAGTTTCCTCATCTGTAAAATGGGACTAATTCTAACTGCAGTATTGACCTCCCAGGACAATTGTGGGGCTCAGATAATTCAATACAAACTTTAAAGTGCTTCATAGTTATCAGATACAAGGAAAGTTCCACACTCTCCAATGTCGGGTTCCCTCCTTCTAAAAACCAAGGTTCCTTTGAGAACTGCTTACGAGAGAATTTTTCTGGACAAAGCAAAATTATTTAATCAGTCAGAGAGAGAGAGATATATGCCAAGAACTGTGTTAGGTAGTAGGAAAAGACAAATAAACAAACAAAAAAACAGTACCTGTCTCCAATGAGGTTACTTCTATTCTAGTGGAGACGAAACATATACATGGACTAGCATACATATGCACACATGTATGGATTTCATCACAATAAGGAAAATCTCTTTACCAATACAGAGCAACATCTCATCAATTTATAATATTGGATCTTTGTCTCGATCACTGATAGGTTAATTAACTTGCCCAGCTTCACATAGCCCTGGCATTGTGGCTTAGTGGCTATAGAGCTGGATAATAAACCAGAAAGATCTGAGTTCAAGACCCACCTCTGACACATAGCAATTTTGTGAAACTGAGCACTTGTATATAAAATTAAAAAAACAAACTCAGGCAGCAAGGGGAATGAGGATAAAGTCTAGCTTCTTTAGAGCTTCCAGAATGTACTATAGAGAGCCTCTAATCTTCTCCATACTATTAATAATCCTCTTCCAAACTTGAATTCTTAAAAAAAACAACCACCCCCCTGCCCTCTTATTTCTGTAATCAATACTGTTCATTTTCACTTTTGAGACCAGTACAGTAGGAGAGAAAGAGCCTGTTTTAATTGCATATCTTCAGCTCAGTGTACTGGAAGAGATTTATTGCTAGGAAGAGTTGGGTTCTAGGAACACTGAGAGCCAGAGGGCGATACAGATGTGTGCAGAAGTGTTCAGTCACATTTTCAGGTGCCTGCCTTCAACATTCTGCTGATGACTGGGGCATCCCTATGAAAGCCGTCTGTGCAACATCTTGGGATAACATGTGGCATTCATTCGAACAAGCTTATAGATATGAAATAGCATTGAACGGTCCCCTTCCTCCTTACATTTGCTACTTCTGGGACTGTAGTTTCACTTGTTTTTTCCAGTAAATCACCTGCCTGAATGCTGATAACATCCCTTGTCTTCTGGATTCTTAATTGGCTGGCTTAAATCTACTTTAGCGTAATCTTGTGCTGATTTGTTAAGTGATCAAAATCAGATATTTTAGCAGCCCATAGCCATTTCAGTTTGTGTCCTGGGCTCAGAGGAAAAGTATCATGGGATACCCATATAAGATAAGAACATAGATTGACATTACAGACATAGGTTAGAATTTGGTGTATGAATAGATTATAATATTCATCCCCTTTTGTTAGAGAAATAGTAATAATAACTAAAAATTATATAGCTCTTTGAAATGAATGCAAGGTTCACATATAGTTTCTCATTTGAGTTGTACAACAAATGCCATGAGGTAAGTACTACATCATTCCCATTTTATAGCTGAAAAACTGACACTCAGAGAACTTGAATTCATAGTTCATAGTCACGCAGCTAATTGGTGTCAGACACTGGATTTTAATTCATCTTTTGCTATATTTGTCCAATGTCCTATTCACTAGACCATACTATGTCTCTGAATTTCTTTTTGCTAGAATTCTGAATCTCAAACCATTGCAATGATGCTTGTGTAATATGCATAGCAGAGAACTCGATTGAAGGGTTATGGAAGTCTCAGAACATGTCACCCTTACTGAGGTGACCCTTTCCTATATGTCAGTAAATTAGAATTCTAAGTATATTTTGTAGGCAGGATAAAACAAGCAGCCTCATTTAGTCCCTTTTCTATATTTCAAATCTTTTGGACTCAACCTTCTGGAAGCAAAATATCTTTGGCCTCTACTATAGGTTAGTTAGAGCCGTCTCCTTCATTCTTTAGGCCATGCTTATTTTACAGGAAAATTATCCCTGGTGTTTTTCATTTACATTTAACTCATCAAAAGACTTGGATGCAATTCCCTGAGAAAATAGTAAATACCTTCATATTTTCATACTAAACACCAGAGGTTGTTTCTGAAAGTTATAAATGCTTATCCAACATTAACAGAGAACATGGACTTTACAATGTTTCCAGCCATTTTCATTGGACATTGGTCAAAACCAAACCCTTTGAGGTAAGTTTCTATTATTATCCATTTGGAAACTTAGTGCTTTCAGTTCACTATTTGTTTCCCCTCCGTTGATGATATTTTAGTTATCCCTAACTGGGGATGTGCAGAGAAATATTTAATAATCTGCTTTCCAGAGGGACAAATGGCATGACAAAAAAAACATTTAAATTTATTCTCATTAAAATTTTCTCCATCCCTTTCTTAAAAGTCTAGATAATCAACAAAACCAAAAATCAATACCCTATTTGAAACAATTACAGATTTCTGAGGTTTAAATGCTCAAACTGAAAATTTAACAAACTAGGTACTACTGTTGGTACATGCTGCCTCCAGAGAATTATTTCCCTGATCAGTCTAGGATATCCAGAAAAAAAAAAAGAGCAGGTGATGCAGGGTTCAAGATTTCCATATCAACACTGATTGAAGGAACTGAGGATGAATAAACTAGAAAGAGAAGACATGGGTTAAGGTTGCAGGAGAGGGGAGATAACCACTGCCTCCAAGTATTTTAGTGTTTATTGTTGAAAATGCATTAAACTTGTTTTATATAATTTCAGAGAGTCAATCTACTATCTGAGACAATGCCAGCATTCATTCAACAATGAAGGAATATTTCTAATACACTCACCATAAAGACAGAGGACAAACCAGGTTATGAGAGATAAGATATCCTAATATATTTTCTTTGGCTTCTCCATTCTTAGAGCCCTCTTTCCTCCTCTTGCCTAGCCTTTGTATCTTGGAGACGTGGTCACTAATGACTAGTTCTTTTGATTTTTTCTTGCCAAGTTTTAGAGAGCAACCTTTTTTTTTTCAAGATAATTCTTTCCCTTGAGTTCTAAGATTGGACCTATAATCATTCAAAGGGGCAAGATTTTGTAGTAGAGGTCCAAAAGCAGATTGGATGACTACTTGTGCAGTTTTGATATGAAGTCTGGACCTCGTGAGGTCTCTTTCAATGATAGCACCAACCATTTAGTTTAGACACAGTGAACCAGAGGTATAATATTTGGATATTTCAAATGAATCCATTTTTCTTCCTATATAGAAAGCCATAGGACCTGTATCCATATAGGCTCAGAACTAACCTATCTAAATTTATTAGAATAAGCAGAGAATTCCAAATCTATACTGTATAGCAGACGAAAATTCAGGCATACAGAGGAAGCATGACTAATATCCTATAACTATGCATCAATTGCAAATAGAACAAAGATTAGAGTTATCAACCCAGATCCCTGGTCTCAAGATTCATTACTTAGTAGGCCAGACTCCATTACTGTCTCTTGGTCAACAAAGCTGAATTGTCTATGTTTTAAATGTTCAAAAAAGAAAACCACCCTAGTCCCAGAGCTCCTGAAATGATGAATGCTACTTTGTAATCTGCCATTGTGGGTAAACTCTTTTCAAAGGACTTCTAACAATTTTTGGCTCTTGTTTCTTCCACCATTAGGGCTTTACCAAAGTAGAAAACCCATCCTCCTGCTTTGGGGTAAATCATTTTTTTTTCATTTGTCACTGGGCTGTTTCCTCTATTATATGCTTTTCTATACCCTTTTCTAAATGCATCCAAGCATCTACTCTGCCTTTTGCAACTGTGCTGTGCATTGGGCTGGTACCTTTCTTGAGTCAGCCAGGATAGCAGTGAATTTCTTGTGTCCCTCAGAGGATCCTCAAGTTCATAGCCTCTTGGTATATATGGGAAGTTTAAATTATTTTTCTCAATATTCCTTCCCGTACATTTATCCAAATTGAATTTCATCTGCCACTGTGCTGCCCAATCCTCCAGTATGATTAGAGCCATCTGGAGCTTCTCCCAATCCTCATTAGTTTTTAACTAACCAAAATAGTTTTGTGTTGTCGGAAAATTTCACCACCTCGCTGTTTCTGTTCTCCTCCAGATCATTAGCAAATACACTGGAAAACAGAGGTCCCAATACTAGACCCAAGAGTGCCCCCTTTCAACTTCACCCAGCTCTGAGGAATATACATTTATTATCATTCATTGTTTCCTATCATTTAACCACTCTTCATCTATGACTCCATTCATCCAAGCATTCTCATTCATTGCCATGGAGGCCATCAGAATATTACAGACATTGGATTATTTCACTGGAGAATGTATCATATTGCAAAGAAGCAGGTTTCCATTTCCTACTAATTCCTTGGTAATTAGTAATTCACGAGGTAAAACATGGAAGAAAAAACAAGATGAAAATTTGGCAAAATTCACTGAACACTTTCTTCTATATATCACTTCTCATAAAAGGTTATTGTTGTTCAGATGTTTTCAGTCACTTTCAACTCTTTTCAGCCCATTTTGAGCTTTCTTGGCAATATACTAGAGTGGTTCACCATTTCCTTCCCCACCTCATTTTACAGATGAGGAAACAGAAGAGCAAACAGGGTTAAGTAACTTGCCCGAGATCACATAACTAGTAAGAAGTGCCTAAACTAAATTTGAACTCAGGGCTTTCTCCTCCAGGTCCAGTACTCTAGTCACCATACCACCTAAGCTTTACTCTTTTCTTCAGAGATTTTGATGTTATTACACAGTATAATAAGTAATAAGAAGGATTGTGAATTTCACTTTGCCTTTTGCCTTAATCTGAAGCCTAGAATAAGTGACTTAATCCTTCAATGCCTGCCTTCTAGTCAGAAAATTGGGAGCAATAATATCAGTCAGGAATAGCATTATTATGAACCATTCTGGAAACATGCTGTGGGGCAGCAATTAAGATTAAAGCATGTTAATTATTAAAGTGAATTATTGAATTCCTTGAACTTTAGCATAGGTATTTTATAATTATATGTATATTATTAACAAAATAATTGAACGATCTGGTCTACAAACTTAAGTGCCATATAATGCCTTTGAAGTTAGTTTTAAGTAAATGTTGTTGTGATGCTATTGTTGTTGCTGAACCCTTTACATAAATGTTTCTGAGCTCTTCATTTTCTGCCAAACTTTTAATTTTTTCTCTCCATATCATTCTATTTATTCTGTGATCTATAATGTTATTGCTATCTTTAAAAAGTTTCTAGTGAATTATTTCTATTTTTAATGACTTCTTTTATTTGACTAAACAGAGAAAGTATTTTATTCATCTGGTTTTTACATTAACATGAATATGGGATACAGGGTGGGATGGTGGAAAATATAGCAACTTTTGTGTTAGATGTCTTGGTTTCAAATATATGGCAAACAAAAGAAGTAATGGTTGAGGAAACAAAGATTTAATCTCCCAAGATATCAATTTGTTAATCAATGCATAGCAACTGCCCATCAAATCATGACTAGGCCCCTTCCTCAGCTTGGGGCTGTATCCCCAATACAGAAGAAGACAGACTTTATACTCTAAAAACAATTAATCAAATAAGACCATTTAATTAGAAGGAAGCAAAAAGTTAGATAATCTGATTTCTAATCAGATGAAAGATCAGAGACATTCCAAGTTGAAGAAGGGTAGAGTGAATAAGTGCAATTCCCTGATTTCTGGAAGAGAAGTGTCCCACTCATATACAGTTAAAAGAACATGGAAAAATTACCAATTGATCCACATAGAGCCAGTTTTCAGATAAACATATGAGGTTGTTTGAGCTGTATTGCTGAGAAAACTCCTCACATCTATCTGACTTCATTTCTTTTTTCTTTTCTTTTTTTAAACCCTTACTTTCCATCTTAGAATCAATACTGTGTATTGGTTCTAAAGTGGAAGAGCAGCAAGGGCTGGACAATGGGGGATAAGTGACTTGCCCAGGGTCACATAGCCAGGAAATGTCTGAGGCCAGATTTGAACCCAGGATCTCCCATCTCTAGGCCTGATTCTCAATCCACTGAGCCACCCAGCTGCCTCTTCTGACTTCCTTTCTGGTCAACACAACTGAGATTGTTGGTTAAGATCTCTAAATAGCTTCCCGGTCACCTAGGACTAGGTTCAAATAATTCAAAAAAGGTATTCTGTTTTCAAAGAAGACAAAATTTGGACTGGACCCATAACTGAATAGAAGGAGAACTGAGTGTGGGTCACTCAATTACCTCTATTGCTACTACCACTTGCTGTTCCAATCCCTTCATTTCCCTCAATTTTCTTCAAGTTCCCACCTATGAAACTTACTCGCTCTTGTTACACGTCAGTCATCTCATCTCCTCCAGGTCTCAGTTTCTCTCTCTGAAAAAGGAATGAACTTCTAACTTCTCTTCCAGCCCAAAACCTGTAATCTTTTAGAGAGGGACAGGGAATGTACCTGTGATTTCAATAGTAGAGGAAACTTGTTGAAGAAGAAGATCCATTTACCAGAGCAGGATAAAATCTTCTCTATAATGCATCTTAGAAAATTGCCATCAATGCTAAGAAGATAGTTTACTTTTTCAGTCACACATTCTCCTCATTCTCAGCCAGGATTTGAACCCATGTCTTTTTACCCCTGAGGTTGGCTCTCTCTATACCATGTCAGCCTGCCTCTGTGGTCCTAGGATTGTGATAACTAAGTGGAGATAAAAGTCTTTGTAAATGATAAACGGCATTTCTCTCTTTATTATGCACTTCTGTGTAATGACTCAAGATTAATACTTTTACATTCTCCTCCATGAGCTATATGTAGGCTATTCATGAACTTAAATATAAATGTGACCTACGGCATGGCAAATATTTTTAAAATATCTAGTATGAAGAAAAGTAAAAAGCTATTTCTAGAGCCCCTGAAGGAGGATTCCATGTTCAGATGACTAAATATAGTTTATCTGTATTTGTAAAAGAGAAGTGCCACAAAGTGCTAATATTATGCCACTTATTGGCATGCACAGTTTGGTCGGATTTTTCTATTTTCATATGCATTCTGATTGCCAGCACATCCAATATGCACTGCTAACCTGTTGTCTTTACCTCCTTAATTATCAATCTTTGTAATTAAAAATAATCAACCTTTACAATGATTAATTTAAATTAATTTAATGCAAGCAATGCTTCTGACAGGCAACATTTCAAACTCCTGAAGCAATTTCGAGGAAGATTTTTAGTGTTAGGTCGCTGTAATGATGAGTACCCACAAATTCCATTATCCCCATTTTAAATTTCTCCAGTGATGGAATGCTTTATAGCTTCTTGCACTTGCCCTTCCCACTGTGAATCTGTCAAGATAATCTCTTTTGATTAGGTAGAATTATCTCAACCACTTGGATGAAGAGTTTTTCCTCCTTGTTCTAGAGAGATCAGTACGTCTGTGCCCTCAGATGGTTAATGTGGTAATTGCAATTAACCAATCAATCAGGAGCATTTATTAGTTCCTTGCTGTGTGCCAGGCAGCTCTAGGGAGAGGAAGAGGAAAGGTGGCAGAGTCCCTGGCCTCAAGGAGCTTCTATTCCATGGGGGTGTTCAATATGTTCTTGTATATTATCTGCCAAATATATAAAAGTAAATCGAGGATGATTTCAGGGATGGGGGAATCTTGTTGCCAGGGTTGAAGAGGGCTGGGAAAGGCCTTCGGTAGGTGGTAACACCTGAGCAGAGCTTTAAAAGGAAGGAAGGTTTTTTAAAGGCAAAAGAAAGAAGGAAAAGCATTCCAGGCAAGGGGGCCAGGCTGTGCAAAATTATGGAGAAGAGAATGAATGTCATGGATGAGGGACATCGAGTAGGAAGACAAGTTTGGCAGAATTTTGGCTATGAAAATAGAGTTGTATACTAAAGCTAGGCAGATAGGCTGGGGCTGGCTTTTAAAGGACTGTAAATATCTACTATTTCGTATTCATTCCTTGAGTAGTAAATAGGGTACCTTTGGATTTTACGGAGCACAAAATCCTTTTAGTAATATCACTTTGCTGTTAACTCTGCAATAAGGAGATGAGCATGTTTTAGCTGCATATAGATCAAACTTTCATTCTTAGCATAGATTTGAATGCATGGAACTTACAAACAATAAAATGCTACATTATAAAATATCTACAAAATGGCTGCATTAACAGGGCATTCTTTTCCCCTTGCCCAGGGGACAGAAGACTACAGAAAATTCGACATAGTTCAAAATTCGTGTTCATTTCATGAATTCAGAATGGCTGATTATCAAGCAAAGATTCAGGAAGTTGACCAGAATCCAAGATGTGGGACCTGTTAGCTTCTCCACTGGCAAGGGAAAGTGAGTTTGGCCCAAGGGCATGGGCTTGGGAGAAGATGGACTCTCCTATGGTCAGTGATTGGTCTTGTGTGTTTGACAGGGGTCTGTCTGCTACTTATCCTTTTGTTCACTACTAGGAGAGGATAAAGTCCAGGTGAGAAAGCGTGTCTGTGATTGCCTTCCAGAGGTAGCCTATTGGCTTTTGCACAATAGTTACAATGCTGCTCTACAGACATAACAGTCACCCTTGTTTCAGGGTCATTGAGCTAATAATCGACAGTAATTATCAGGGAGGAACAGTGTAAAGGAGGGTAGTTACAGTGTCAGGAAAACTTGGGTTTTAGTCCTGTCTCTGACATACTTGCTGCAGGACTATGGATGCCACTGAACCATTCAGAGTCCTGGCCATTTATTTGTCTAAGACTCTGAGTTATAGAGTTGTGCATCTCCCAGTGCTGAGCCTGGTACACAGTAAGAACCTATGAATGCTTGTAGAAACACTGACACCCTCATACGGATAGAAGCACAGGGAAGAATCAAAACAAAAATCAAACAAACAAATAAAATTTTCATGTTAATTAGGAGCAACTTGAGCCCATGCATTACTTAAAGTTTGATTTTTTTTTGTTGTTTTCTCAGGTCAATACATTTTTTTACCAGGTCTAGGGTCAGGAAGAATCATGTTCCTGAATTCAAATTTGTCCTCAGATCCTCACTTATTGGGCAAGTCATTTAACCCCGTGTGCCTCACTTTCCTCATCTGTAAAATAAGGTGGAAAATGAAATGGCTAACCTCTCCAGTGTTTTTGCCAAGGAAATCCCAAATGGAGTCACAAAGAGTCAGGTGACACTGAAAATAATTACAATAACAACAACAAAAATCACAGTATGAAATACGGCAGTCAAACAGTCAGAGGCACATTTTATCACTCATTCATTTGATCTTATCACATATCCAGCCATCCAGGCAACATTCAACAATCATTTATTGATTCTTGCCTTTTATCAAGCATTACCTTACATGGTGTGACTCAAATACAAAGGACAAGATGGCCACTTCCCTCAAGGACCTTACAACACAAACTAATCTAACCTTTGTTGCTGTTACTTTAGTTCACGACACAATAACATCTTACGTTCAGTGAATGCTCAGGAATTTTGGGGATGTTTGAGTGCTTGGTGACTGGAGACATACTTGTTGCATGAGAACACATGTTGCATGCACATAAAGATCAGAGTTTTTTAAATCTAATTTCAGAATACACCATTTGTAAAAGTCTGCTCACAATCTCTTGAATGATTTGCACTACATGGTTTAGTAAAACTGTGATCAACCAAAAAAAAAAAAACCCAACAACTCTAAAAACAAAAAAACCCTTAGTCAACCAGAATCTTTTAGTGTTTGGTTTAAAAGAGAAAGAAAGAGACAAATAACAGAAGAAAAAACAGACTCAAATCATGGATTCAATTAAAATAACACACACACACAATACTCACATAACTTCTTTCAGAGACAATCTCTTTATTAATATGCAATTATATAATTATAAAATAATTATATAAAAATAATAGACAGTATTAATATGCAAATATAATCTCCTATGTCTTTTACATTGATAGTTATGCATGTTCAGAATGATTCAGGGATACTGAACAATCCTTAATTAGCAAATGAAGCTTCACTTACATTCAATATGCTGAATTTACTAGTTCTAGGAAGTAGACAATTTTAGAAAATTCTCAAAAAGCAAGCTTGCTATAATATTATGGCTGCTGGTGCTTAAAATATGGCTAGGAAACACCTGGTAGAAGTCTTGGGTTTGAATCCTACCTTTGAGACTCCATGACTCTTGGAAAACCAGATCATCTTTACAATATGTGGCACTTCATGTGAATTTCATACTCTCAAAGACTCTCCAACAATCCTCATAGTTTTGTTAAATGAAAGGAAGTAAACAGATTCCCTCTAACATGAACTCTTTCCCTAGCTCTTTAAATACACATTCATACACATAGAGACAGAGAGAGAAAGAAGAGGGAATACCTTAGAAAGACCCAGCAACTGGTTTCAAATTCTAATTTTCAGTTAATTTTAAGTTATGACTTAGCTCTGTTAATAGGGACAGGCCAGCCTTTCACTCTTTCTAGACATCACATTAACAACTAGCCTTTAAGTGTGTAGCTGTTAGTATAATAGAAGCTTAATAGTGAAATGAAATCTTGTCTTCCACTTAAAGCAGGAAAATCGGGTCTGAAAATTTCGGATTTATTTATGTACTATCTGCCAAATTGCCATCCATGAAATGTTCTTGAAGTAAAATTCAACCTACTGTGTACAGACAAGTACAAATAAGATCATTCGGAGGCCCATACTTCTGAGGAAGAAGAATCAATATCAACACTGACATGTAGGAAAATATACTTGTATTGCATTTTTTAAATATTCTACTAAATGCTTGTTAGTGTCATTTCAGTTATATGATATATTTTCTAACAGCTAGGGTAATTCATGTTATTAGAGCAACATCATTAAACCATAAAAATAAAATAACCAGCAAATGCCCCATCACTCTTTCAAAGGACTGGAATTTCTACATAAGGATGGGATAGTGGTCAATAATGGACAGTGTGGTGAACATGATTGAACCTTTTACAGATTAAATTTTTAAATGAAAAATGTAAAATATGTAAGATTTAAGAAGTCAATTAAATTGAAAGATAAATATAAAATATTTGCAAATATATGTTCATTGATTCAATAACCCCTAACCTAGAGGACAACCGAAATCTCCAAAATGTAATTGATCTTTAACATTATAGTCCTTATTCATTGTACTTTCTCAAATGGCTCATATATTATTTTTAATTAAATAACTAATATTCTTGTTATATTTAAATACTCAGTTAGATCACCCTTCCTTCCCTCCTACCATTAAAGAAGGAATTATTTGACAAAATGACATATGTACATATAAAACCATATTTTTTTCCTATTCATCAGTTCTTTATTTGGGGGTAAGCATATAAAAGTCATTCTCCAGAGAATATTTCTGTTGCTATATATATATGTAATATTCTCTTGGTTCTGTTCATTTTATTCTTCAAAATTTCATATCAGTCTTTCCATATTTTTCCAAAATAAACCAGCTTTTCATTTCTTATGGTGCAGTAGTAATCCATCACAATAATATGCCACAGTTTGTTTAGCCATTTGCCAATTGATGGGCACACCTTCAACTTATAGTTCTTTGCCACCCAAAAGAGAGCTGCTATAAATATGTTAAAACATATATGTTTCCTCCACCCCCATTTTTCTTAACCCCCTTAGGGTAAAACATAATTATATTATTGCTGGATCAAAAGATAAATGCAGTTTTATAAATTTTTTTTTAAACCCTTACCTTCCATCTTGGAGTCAATACTGTGTATTGGCTCCAAGGCAGAAGAGTGGTAAGGGCTAGGCAATGGGGTTTTATAAATTTTAAAACATGATTCCACATTGCTCTCAGAAATGGTTAGAACTTTTCATATTCACCAACAATGTATTAGTGTCCCCATTTTTCTATATCCTCTTCAACATTTATCATTTTGACCTTTTATCATCTTAGTCAATCTAATGGTTGTGAGATATTTCAGAGTTGTTTTGAGTTGCAGTTCTCTTATCAATAACAATTTAGAACATTTTTTCATATAGTTATATATAGCTTTGATTTCTTCATGCAAGTGAGTATTCATATCTTTTAACTAAACCAAAAATAACATTTTAACTACATGGGGAATGGCTTATATTTTTATGAATTTGACAAATTATATATTTTAGTTATGAGACCTCTATTAAAAAAAATTCTAGAAATATATGTCCTCAACTTCTTTCCTTCTAATATTGGCTACATTAGTTTTATTTGTACAAAACCTTTTCAATTTAATATAATAAAAATTGTCCATTTAACATTACACAATGCCTTCTATCTCTTGTTATTCCATAAATCTGAGAGGTAATATATTCCCTGTTCTAATGCTTTTTTAAAAAACCCTTACCTTCCGGGGGCAGCTGGGTAGCTCAGTGGATTGAGAACCAGTCCTAGAGACGGGAGGTCCTAGGTTCAAATCTGGCTTCAGCCACTTCCCAGCTGTGTGACCCTGGGCAAGTCACTTGACCCCCATTGCCTAGCCCTTACCACTCTTCTGCCTTGGAGCCAATACACAATATTGACTCCAAGACGGAAGGTAAGGGTTAAAAACAAAAAACAAACAAAAAAAAAACCCTTACCTTCCACCTTAGAATCAATACTGTGTATTGGTTCCAAGGCAGTAGAGTGGTAAGGACTTGTCAATGGGGGTCCAGTGACTTGCCCAGGGTCATACAGCTGGGAAGTGTCTGAGGCAAGATGAACCCAGGACCTCCCGTCTCTAGGTCTGGCTCTCAATCCACTCAGCCACCAGCTGCCCCTGTTTTAGTGCTTTTTATGATGTCTCTGGTTCCAATATGAAGTATCCATTTTGATCTTGTAAAATGTATAAGATATTGATCTATATTTGGTTTCTGCCATTCTTCCAGATTTCCATACAATTTTTACCATATAGTTTATTTTTATTACAAAAACTTAGATCTTTACTTTTGTCCAACTCAAGGTTACTATATGCATTTGCATTGTTTGTTGTATGTCTATTCTTCATCAACACCCAGCTGCCCTTCTGATATTATTTAGGTGTAATCAGAGTCATTATCCAATGCATGGTTAATTTACTCATGACTTTCTGACTCACAGGCTAAAAATTTCATTCTGAATTCCATTGTTTCTGCATATCCTCTTGTTGGAGATTGGTTAAGCAACATATCCTGATCTGAATGATTTTAGGGTTTCATAGACCTATCCTCAATTAAATAGAGTACTTAAATATCTCAGTGACTATGGTGCCAGGCCTGGAGTCAGAAAGACCTGAGTTCAAATCAATCTTCTAACACTTATTAGCTATGTGACCCTGGGCAAGTCAATTAACCCTGTTAGCCTCAGTTTCTTCATCTATAAAAATTAATAATAGAAGGAAATGACAAATCACTCCAGTGTCTGCTCAGAAAACTCCAAACAGAATCACAACGAGTCAGAAAAAACAAACTATATCTTCAATTAAACCCCTTATTTAGCTATTTGCCAAGTTCATGAATTATACTTAAATTATTTTGTGTTGGGTGTTGTTTAGACATTTTTGTTGTTGTTGTTTGCTTATTTATTTTTAAAATAATAGAAATTTGTATCTTGGAGTGAAACTGTGAGATCAGTGACTGGTTCTGTCAAATTATAATAATGCCCCACAGCAAATAGATATACCAAATGTGGAGGAAATGAAGAAAGCTATTCTATAAACTTTGGTAAAACCAGATTTCAAAAAGTCCTTTATAGGGAGTATTGATAGCTATGAAATACACAATTGCTATTCGAAACAAAGTGCCCTCATTACTCCAAAAACATGTATGTAGCCTCCCTTTTGACTTAGTATAACTTGAAATGGTCTATTTTATACATGAATTAAGAGGGGAAAAAAAGCACTAGGGGAAAAAAATTCCTTTTCCCAGGCTGCCTCAATAGTTTGGCAACTTTAGACGCAGAAGATTTTTTTTTTCATGCCTGAGAAAGAGTATATAACCCCATGAAAACTGGGGTTTATGATGGCCCTTAGCAACAGCACTGTGTATGGCGCCTCTATAATTTTATTTGATCCAGGAAAACTAGCTCAAGTTATGGAATAGACCTTCCCTTCAAATTTCCTTTCTTTGCAGTCTCACACATGTATTGTTTTATATATGCCAGTGTCAGCCTTTGTGATAAAATGCTGCCAAAAGTACTCTTTGATGAATAGCAATAAATTCAAATGCCTTACATTACCCTGTAGTTTTAGAGGTGGGGGAAGTGGAATGGTGGGAGGGGGGTGTAAAGAACAAAAGAAAAATCTTAATAAATTACAGCATACATTTGACATTGAAGATTGGGCCAAATACTCGTGGCATCAAAAGATGGAACTTCTCCAGTCAGACTACCCTTTCCTCCTGCTGCCTCTACTAATCAGTGGGACCATTAATATAAAGTCCTTTATTGTGCATACCAGCAAATGTAGACTCACATTTTAAAACACAATGATCTCCAGTGAATGGACGTGGAGGTTCTAGTGCAAATCTATTTCATGTTGGAATGTGGGTTATGGCTGTTTCTTGCAAATGAACGTTGCAACACATGAAACTGGCATTCTGAAATATTCATCTGTTCAGTATCAGATCCCTGGCAAGATTTTGGATTTGATATGGTGGCTTCATTCCCTCTCTAATTGCCATTAACTAATTAACAATTAGAAAACATTTTGCAAGAGCAAAAGGTTTACATTGTGCATACACTAAAAATGTGGTTATCTTCAATTGTGAATGTCTCCATTGCCCTTCACTCCAAAATTCTAGGTATATTCATTATAATATTTTGTAGTGCTTATGTCTCTATTTCAGTCTCTGTGGACGACTTATTTCTGTCCTAATAATCAACAAGCTAGGAGGAGATCAAGAGTCTCTTAATTTTTTTATTTTTAAAACTTACATTTCTTGTACCTGAATTTCCCTTCTCCATTTTCCCCATCTACTTGAATTTTAATTATTCATTATGTCTCTTATGGACAGCTAGGTGATGCACTGGATAGAGTGCTAGGGCTGGCGTCAGGAAGACCTTAATTAAAATCTGGCCTCAGACACTCACTAGCTCTGTGTCACGTCATTAATGTTCACTAACCTCAGTTTCCTCAACTGTAAAATGAGCTGCAGAAGGAAATTTTTGTCAAGAAAATTCCGAATGGCGTCACAAAGAGTCATACATAATTGCATGACTGAACAACAACAAAGCATTCCCCATGCATTGTTTTATTGAACACTGTCATGATCTCTTTGTGCTCTGATTTCTATATATTGCCCTTAAGCACTTATGTGGTGGACATAAAGTAACTTTTATTGTATATATATTTTGCTAATGCTGTTGTATAGCTATTTTTCCTTTGTAAATGAATTGTTATTGAACTTGTTCTCATATTTCTTTATATATCTCATACTGGCTAGCACAATCTTGTATTTAAGAATGTATTATCAGGGCTAATTGAGGTTCAAAAGGCAACTGTTAAGCACTGAGGCATATGATGCTTCAATAGTTTATCTGTTGTACCAGTGAGTTCTAGTTTTAAAGAAAACATCTTTAGGTTTCCTATAGATAATCACACGTATAAATATTCCAAACAAACCTATATTTTTAGAAAGTTTTCTCTGTTCAGTAAGATCACAAAGGCAAAATTCCCATTTGGAGTTATTATTTTCCCATTCATGTTAAATACACAAACACTCACATACACAATACTCTATCTATCCATCCATCCATTAATCTATCTATCCATTAATCTATCTATCTATCCATTAATATATCTATCTATCTATCTATCTATCTATCTATCTATCTATCTATCTATCTATCTATCTATCTATCTTTCTCTGTCTAAATATCTCTATCCATTCATCTATCCATCTAATCTATAATCTATATATCTCTTTTCTCTCTTCCTAAATATCTCTCTATCTACTATCCATCCATCCATCTATCCATTTATCTATCTATCTATCTATCTATCTATCTATCTATCTATCTATCTATCATCTATCTGCCTGTCTGTCTAAACATCTCTATCCATCAATCTATCCATCTAATCTATAATCTATCTATCCACTCAGCTAACCATCTATCCATCCATCTATCTATCTATCTATCTATCTATCTATCTATCTATCTATCTATCTATCTATCATCTATCTGCCTGTCTGTCTAAACATCTCTATCCATCAATCTATCCATCTAATCTATAATCTATCTATCCACTCAGCTAACCATCTATCCATCCGTCTATCTATCTATCTATCTATCTATCTATCTATCTATCTATCTATCTATCTATCTATCTATCTTCTATTTATTTTCCATCTTTTGTGTGTACACAGAATATTTATACCTATGTGTAACTATGCACATATAAATACTATGTGTATATAACTGCAGATTTCTTTTTATATTTAATGTATATACACACATGCACAGATGTATATAATGTACATTAAAATACCAATACATATATAATGAGATGTGTATGCTTATGTATTTTTAGGTAAATATAGGTATAATGTCTTTTTTTTGGCTTAGAAATAGTCCTGAAAAGTCTCCACCTTTCATTAGACAAGGTGCTTTGCCAAAGACATGTGGGACTAGACTATGTTCAAGGCATACCTCTCAAGTCAAAGTCTATGACCAATAAAAAAGCTGATGATATATCTTAAAGTGAACCTCCTAGTGGCAGGACTGGTGATGCTACTTTAAAGTTGAAAAGAATGAAGGAGAGTTCAAAAAGTGAGCCACAGAGTTAGGAGCCCAGAATGATGTATGAAATAACAGAAATAGTAGAACAATCTGAGAATGCGGATGATTCATACTGATGGATTGTACAGGCAGAAGAAGCATCTCCCATGGGGAATCAATCCACGTACACATTGTGTGGACATACATAAAACAGCATTTTGCCCTTATTGGGAATGTTCCATGTTGTAGATAACAGTGGATTGTATGTTCTTGCTGGCTAGAAATAAAGTGAACAACACTTAATAATGCTATTGGTATTATTTCCTTGCAATGGGAAATATGACATCACTTTTCAGCATGTATCTCTTCAATAGAAGAGGAACTCCTAAAACCTTTGACAGAGCTGGACAGGATGCTAATGCATAGACCAGGTGTTCTAGACTAGACTCTGGTCATCTCAAATTAACAAAGAGGTAGGAACTATAAATTTTTAATTAATTGCTTATATCTATCCTATTATAAAGCTCTCCAGAGAAGACAATGCCACAAATTTTCTCAGCTAATCGTGCTAACTTTTGCTAGTTTTACTTAAATCTCAACTAAATTTCTAATTGAAATTACACATTTTCACCTTTTATTTTTGAGTAGCTATGGTGAATAATTCAGAAGTCATATGGGCCAGTATTCCCTAGTATGAGCTTACTTTATTCCAGGTGTTACTCTTTGTATCTCCAAATACTAAACATAGTCATGATTAAGTGTTCAAATAACCAAATTCTCAATAACTTCCTGTCTGCCTTCCCCTTCCATGACTTAATTCCATTTTTCCAGAACACATATTTCCCTTCCTCATTTTAATAAATAAATAGTGGGTTATATTGTTTTCTAAGTGGCCCAGAGGTTGGAAGCAATATGAGGCTGAATAAGACCATGTGAATTTTTTTGTTCAAAAGTTCCTAGTTCCTTTTGTTATTATATCTTTCAGACCCTCTGGAGTAGTGTTCTAGAAGTAGGAAGTACAGTAAAACTATAGGTTTCTGTTTTCCTCTGAATTCAGAACCCATCAGTAGGATCTCTATGGTCTACTTAGCTTTTCATGGTCCCCAGAGTTCATAAATAATCATTGATAATGGATCTCAATGAAAGGTAAACACATCAGTTTATTCCATAGAATAGATGTCTTCAGAGTCTCTTCAAAACCCAAGACAAGTGGTACTTCCTACATGATGACTTTTCTGATGCTCACATCTGCCAGAACCCTCCCCAGTGCCTAATATTTATTTTGTAGATTTTTATATATACTTATTGGTATTATGTCTCCTGTTATAATGTAGTACCTTTAAGTAGGGTCTGTTTTCTTTTTGACTATTTCTCTTGTATCACGCTATCCAAGATCCAAGCAATACTTTGCATATATTGGTGCTTAAGAAATATTTATGCAGAAATTGAGTTTTGATATGGCTTATTCATGATCATTTGTTGTTTCATAGATTATTTCTTCTAGTTTTTTTAAATTTGAAAATCTAAAGGATTATGTAAAATATTTAAATTAGAAAATAATTGATCAAGTGTTATAATGACCCTCAGAACATTCTCTTCATTTTAAGGAGAATGAAGATGAAACCAGAGAGGCAAATGAGTTGATGAAGGTCACAGAGCTAACAAGGAACAGAATTATGAATAGAGACTAGATCCTCTACTTGGAAGCCATCTCATTAGATTGCATATTACTGTTATTGTTATTTATATTTATGTTTTATTTTATTTTATTTATGTTGTTATTTATGTTTTATGTTTTCAGGCATGTCTGACTCTTCATGACCCTATCTGGGATTTTCTTAGTAAAAATACTGGAGTAATTTGTCATTTCCTTCTCCAATTTATTTTACAGTTCAGGAAACTGAAGTAAACAGTGTAAGTGACTTGCTCAAGTTTACATAGCTAGTAAGTGTCTTGGCCAGATTTGAACTGAAGAAGTTGAGTCTTCCTGACTTAAACCCCAGCATTCTATCCACGTGCCAGCTAGCTACCAAATTATACATTCCCTTCCTTTGTAAATTACTATTCTTATGTTAGTATAATTGCTCTTCCCTTTGGAACATGCCTGCTATGTATATGTTCTTTGTATTTTAATATGTTTGTAAGTAACTTGTCTACTAGATCTTAAGTCCCTTGAAAGCAGGGATTGTGTCCTGTACAACTTTTATCCTCTCTATCACTTAAAATGGTACTCTACACATGTTAAATATTCTGTTAAGTGAATAAAAAAATGTCCAAACATCCTAAAAAATAATGCCTTCTGCTTTCTATCTGAACAGACTTTACAACATACTATTTATTTTTCTGAAACGATATTAGATATTTCTTATTCCCTCAAAAATATATTTAGAATCCATTTCAAAACTAGTGCAGAAGCTCTTTTGTTTCCTTTATTTATTATATTAATAGGAGTTCCTAAGCTTTTTGTGTCACAGTTGCCTTTGTAAGTTGGCTGAAGCTTATGAACCCTTCTCAGCATATGATTTTAGAGACATAAAATAATACAAACAGGATTACTAAGAGAACCAATTATTGAAATACAGCTATTTAAAACTTTTAAAAGAAAAAACAATTTCATAGTTGCCTGGTCACTAATATACCAACTGGTAAGTTCTTTGAGGGCAGGAATGCTACCTTATTTAGCTTTGTATCACTTCAAAGGGCTTAACAGAAGGAACTACACTTAACCAGCATTATGAAAGCTTTTTTTTTTCTATTTTCTATTTTTCCCCCATGGTGACATGATTCTTGTTGTTCCCACTCCACTTTTTCTGTTCCTCCTCCCAGAGTTGACAAGCAATTACTCTGGGTTATACATATGTTATCACCCAAATCCTATTTCCATATTATTCATTTTTGTAATACAGTAATCTTTTAAAAACAAAATCCCAAATCAAATGCCCATATAAACAAGTGATAAATCATATTTTCTTCTGGATTTCTACTCCCCCAGTTCTTTCTCTAGATGTGGATTGCATTCTTTCTCATAATTCCCTCAGAATTGTCCTGGATCAGTGCATTGCTTTTAGTAGTGTAAACCTCAAAATTTCTTAGACTTATAAATGTTGGAAATTTCACCATTGGGAAATTTCATACTTGAAAAATTTCCTATTGATAGTGGGTCTTGACTATTGGAATGTGAACCCCATTGGCATGGGAGGTTCCTTCTCCTACCTTCTTAAGATTACTTTAGGACAGAAACCTTTTGCTGAACAATGGAAAGGACTTTGACCTATGCTTAAGCATAGAACAGGAATTTCTTTGAGTCATGATTGATTTTAGAATTGATACAATGGAGATACTTGGAATCAATCTCCACCCTATTCAGTCCTAACAGGATTGAGTAAGGGCTGCAGCCTAGATCAAAATTTAATTATTCCAATCTCTACCCTACTCAGGTTAACAGGATTTAGAAAGGGCTGTAGCAAAGGAGCAAAGATTTAATCATTTGAAAATATGACCTTCAACAGACATGTGCAAAGCCTCTGGGTGGTCCTGGGTTAAGCTAGAGCCTCCATTGGCACAGGGAAATTGATGGACAGTGATTGGTAGATGTGAGAACTGAGGGGAGGCAACTTGGATGGTTTCCTTAAAGATCAGGGGGAGCTGGAGACTCGGGGGGTTGTTGAGAAGTTGGTCGGTGTGGTTGGAGTGTGCTCTGAGAAGCTTGCTCTGCAGGAAGCTGAAGGTGGGGGCCTCTGAGACTGTTTCTCCATTTTGGTCACGTGAGTAATAGGGACTGATCTCCTTTCTTTGCCCCAGCTATCTAAGGGCTTGGGCCTTTTGGCCCAGCCTAAACAGAAGGGGTATTTAAGCCCTATTCCCTTCTCTCCCTTTTTCTCTCTCTCTATCTCTAATTCCTTTCTTCCTCCTATTGTAATTAAACTCCATAAAAGATTGACTGCAGATTTGAGTTTTCATTATTTTTTCATTACATAGCTGAATTCCTTGGCGACCTTAAATTAATATATATCAGTCTTTTAAAGTGATTCCCTTGTAACAGTAGCAAAGTTAGTTATATGTGATTGTCTCACATGTTTCAGTTACTGTATAAAATGTTCTTCTGGTTCTGTTTATTTAACTCTGCATCAGTTCATGGAGGTCTTAACAGTTTTTATAATAATTAAATAGTTCAACATTCCTTAATACACAAGAGTATTCCATCATCATTATATACCACAGTTTGTTCAGCCACTCCCCAATTCAGAGACATCCCATCATTTTCCAATTTTTGACACCACAAAAAGCATAGAACGTTTCCCATTAAAAAAAAAAATCTCTTTGGGAAACAAATGCAATAGTGCTATCACTGGGTCAAGGGACGTGCATTCTTTTAAATCTCTTTGGGCATAATTCCAAATTGCCTTCCAAAATAGTTGTATCAATTGTGAAAAAAAATTAATAAATAAATTTCGCTTGAGTTTATTATGGAGAAGCATTGTTTTGGGGAAAGGACTCTCATCACGATTTGGGAATCTTATATTCCAGGCCCAACTCTACCCCTAGCTTTCTGAGTAATATTCAAAGTAATCTGCTTTGCTGATCTTAGTTCCTTTTTAGTTTCTTTTTTCTTATATATAAATGGGCTTCTATGACACTGTCTATGAATCTCAATCTTTATAACTTTGCGTTTATCTCTCAGAGAGACAAAAGGAGATGATACAGAGATAAATGGAATTATATGATCAAATTATTATTTTATAATATATGTAAATATATAATCATGTTATTATGCATGTCATTATATACATTTATTTCCTATGGATTCCTAAAAATCCTAAACCTAAAACATTCCTGCCACTTTTGGTTTCTCCATCTTCTCACCCTCTCATTACTTATTATGTTTTTAATACTTATAGTAGTCAATGGAACAAAACTTTATAAATAGCTTTCAAACAATTTCATTTTTTCACTTCTTTTTCTTTCCTTGCTTCTTTGGAATATTGCCTGAAATGAAAGTCCCCCTTTCCCATTGTGGTCTGTTCTTTGTCAGTCATTTGGGGTTTCAGAGGCTTTTCTGGAGTTTTGCATCTATGAAAGCATTTTAAGATAATAATTTATGTCATAGGTTGGCTATGATAATAATGTATACCATTTATACTTTATCATACTCACATAGCTTTATGGGTGTGTACCTTAGAGGCAAAGAAGCAAATTTTTATTAACACATGTTTATACATAATTGACCAATTGGGAAATGGTAAGAAGTAATGGTTGTGATTTACATAGTTTAAGAAATGTCTTAGAGCACCTCACCCAGTCTGGAGCTCCCACTGTGACAGATGAGCAAATGCCTATGGGAGATGACAGCATGGTATTTATGGTATTTCCTTCTGAGACAATTAAGTAACATATGCCAAGACCATAGGGATTATCTTTGAGCTACACAGTATGTAACTCTATCTGAAGAGAAATATAATATTTTACAAATTTGACAAACCATAAGAAAGGCTAAATTGAGTCACCAATTTTAATAAATGCAATAACTTTTCTCTGACTCAATAAGATTTGTTTCCTGATAAGGGTCTGTTACAAAAAAGATTAACATGTTAACATGTGTGCATTATTCAGAAATATGGGATATTTATTTTGTTGGGTTAAGACGTTCATATTGAATTCTTATTTGACTTCCTAATTCTAACAATGCTTTCTCTTTCCTGAAATTCAAGTGGAAAAATAACAAAGTTTGATTGCTTTACATCATATGTAACTATGGATTTGATGTTTGAACATGTACAGGAAAGAATAACTTTGTGACATGAGCTCTCCTCCTGACATGACAGTGACTTGTTTTCTCAAAGTTTATACAATTGAAATTCAGGGTCTGTCAGGCCCTCGTGTAAATATTTAATTATGGGTCCAGTCACAAGCAGCATGTCATCCTCAGTTATCCTAGTTATGTTCAGTGATACTCATCACTGGGAAATGTGCCTCATCTAGGCTCATCAAACTAAGATTTAGCAGGGCACCATATTGATAAAATAATATTTTGAAATATCAAAGAAAGCACTTTGGCTGGCATAGTCAAAGTTTTCTCCTCCCTCTCCCAACCAACAACTCTGCAGTATGCTCAATATCTAGGGAAAAGATCCCAAAAGGAAGGGACTCTGATAGTGGCTGTATCCCTACAAAGGAGCCTCAATGTTCCAAGGCACTGAGCTTCATGCATCAACTGACAGGTACCAAGAAAGCCAGCCAGTGACCCACCATATCCCACTTTTCACCTTTTGTGGACAATTGAAATGGAAAAGGTCGCTAATGATTTATATGTAGTCACAGGTCTTAGAGCTAGAAAGAAGCTAAAGAAAGCATCTGCTCTCTGCCTCTTGTCTTCACTTTACCAATAGAATGACTCATCATCTGAAAAGTTATGTGGCTTGATGGAATAATAAAATTAATAGGTCATTGGTTATAGAATGTAGAATCATTAGAAATCATAAGGTCTATTCCATTTATTTTTCTAATGAAAATTCCTTTGGCATTTTACAGGTTATTAAGAAGGTGAAGGCAAAAGATCATACCTTTGAGTTACCTCAGAGTCTCTGCCTAAGCTTTTTTTAAGCCTAATTTTAGGTATGAAAATAAGTAATCATTGACTAAGGTTGAATTTCCTAATGTACATTCATGGACAAGTGACTACTGACATAAAAGTTTCAAGGCTTTATATATAATATATATATATATGTGTGTGTGTGTGTGTGTGTGTTTGTGTGTGTATATATATGTGTGTGTATACATGTATGTACATTGCCATCATACACATGTGACTTTTCACAGCTATAGAAAAATTCTATTTACTTATTTTACATATATAGCTACACTATATATATATATATGTATAGCTATACATAGAGATATTAGTTGTGGTTTCAATTTAAATGAGAGTTAAGCTTTCTAGGGGAGGGGCAAGATGTAGAATGGAGGTGGGAAAATTGAATGAGACAGATTTTTGGACACAGCCAAAGTGATAATTTTATTTCTCTAAGATAAGAATATTTATTATAGCTTCTTAGATATTTATAACAAATCACATGTATTTTATTATATTAGATATATTATATAAAATAAATGGTAATTATTAGAATAGAAAAAGAAACTAAGATAGAGATAGAGAGACAGAGAGATAGATGATAGGTAGATGGATAGATAGAAAAATAGATAGATAGATGGATGGATGGATGGATAGATGGATGGACAGATAGATAGATGGATGGATAGATGGATGGATGGAGAGATGGGTAGATAGATAGATAGATAGATAGATAGATAGATAGATAGATAGATAGATAGATGAATGGGTGGACAAAAGAAGTGGTTGTGGCATACTGGAGAAAGTAACTGGTGGCATAGTGTATTGCATGTTGGACCTGAAGTTAAGAAGTCTCATCTTCCTGAATTCAAATCTAGCCTCAGACACTTACTAGCTGTATAACCCAGGGCAAGTCACTTAATCCTGTTTCTCTCAGTTTCCTCATCTGAAAAATGAGGTGGAGAAAGAAATGATAAGCTACTCTAGTATCTTAGCTGAGAAATCCCCAAACAGAATCACAGGAGTCAGACATGACTGAAAACAACTGAACAACAATGAATATACTAGAGAAAATACTTCATTTTCCTTGAAATTCAAATTCCATTTATAATACTTCCCAGATGTGTGACTGCTCAAAAGACAAACTTTCTGAGCCTCAGGGACCCCATCTATAAAATGGGAATAATTATAATGCCAACTTTTAGATAGGGTTTAGGGAAATACTTTGCAATTCTTGGATGGCTATGTGAATTTGAATGAATTTTACCCAGTATATGTATAGGTTTTTGGGGAAGGTATTCAAAGGCATTCAAAGTTGGGAAAATATTCAAAGATATTCAAAGCTGAGTCAACTCCTCTTGGTCCAAAAGATGCATGATGAATTCTATTGTTCTCTTTAATCAGTATGTATATTGGAAAGATATTACAACTTGGCACCCTTCTATATGTTTAATTCAATCTCATATACAATTTAATTTTCAGTATTCCATCTTTTGTTTCACCTAAGTTTACATAGTAATAAGCAAATTAGTGATGAAAATGTTATTGTTAGTAATTATGCTTTGGATTAATATTGTTAATTTGATCACAATGTTAGTAAATGACTGGGGAATGGCCTGATTCCAGTTCTCCTGATAAGTTCTCTCATGATCTTTCCACTATATTACAGATGGATCCCTGTAGAATTCTCTATATTCAGTCTTGTTCTCAATCAATGCACACATTCAAATGTAAGGAAAGGTGGAAAGCTAGTACTAGAGCTATATTGGCTTAGTCCTACTGGTTAAATTAATTGATCCAAAGAATGGGGAAGGTGGTTTAAACTATTAAAAAGCTGGCGCAACAGATAGAATGCTGTTTCTGTCACTGAGTAGACCTGAGTTGAAATCTCTTCTCAGATACTTAATCACTGTGCAATTCTGGAAAGGTCACTTAATGTCTCTGTGCCTCTCTTTCTTTACCTTCAAATTGAGCATAATGATAGCTTCTACATCAGAGAGTTGGTATGCAGATATGTTAGATAATAATGTAAAGTGCTTTGCAAACCTTAAAGTGATGTATAAATGCTAGATATTATTATTATTTGAGTCCATGAGTTTATGAGGTAAAAAAAGATAATCATGTTAGTGTCACAATAGCAGAGAATATGTGATTACCAATGGTGAAAATTGTTATAGATTTAAGGAAGGGAAGGATTGGAAAAAAGATCATAAGATCCATAAGAACGACCTTTTAAAGAAGGGCTTTTTAGTTAGATAGTATGATACAACCTAATTATATATATTATAACTTGAAAATTGGGTCCTTAATTAATAATGTTTAATGATTACTTCACATATTGACAATGAAAGCTAGCAAAGAAGGTAATTTTGATCAATTTTCTAATTGTATACCATTTATTTTAATTGACAAAGTATCTAATGGCATAATTGTTTAATATAAGATTCTTTTTTCAAAGCCAATGTATCTTATCATTCTTCATTCTCATTCTACTTCATCTACCTATTTCCTGAGTTTTCATAAATATGACATAATTATAAATTTATAATTTTTAAAATAAAATTTTATTTTCTTGATTACCAATAGAAATATCTTGCCTAAAAAGTAAGTCTTTCATCAATATAGTAAGCTAGTTAGATGGTAATTTTTCCATTAGTGTTGCTTCATATGTCACTTCTGTTTAAACACAGGGCTTCTGACTAAGAATAAAAAGTTAATGCCCTTGATTTGCATGTATCTGCATGTGAAGTTCAATCATTTAAAGTTGATCAATTACTCTTGCAATGATCACCTATCTATTATAAATATATTCAAATTGTGCTTATTAAATTTATGTTTTTGTTTTTTAATCAGACCTCCAATTTTACTGGGATAGGAAGTCTCATGGAGGAAATCTTTTACTAATTCAGATGGATGACTCTTGTTCTTACATTAAGTTTTAGAGAGTTTCTTTTATGAACTTGGAGACTGCACGACTGACCCAGCATCACAGAAATAGGATCTGAAAAGCAGTAAATATGAATCTCAATACTTTTGACTTTTAGACTGGCTCTCACTTTGCAATATGCCATATTGCTTCTTGCCATTTGGAATAAATTTCCAAAATGGTTCTAGAAAAAGGGAAGGGAATATATATACATTACATATATAATGCACTTTATGAATATCATCTCACTTAATCTTCACAATAACCCTGTTATTATTTCCATTTTACAGTTGAGGAAACTGAGGCATAAGTGATGAAGCCAGGGCCACACAGTAATAATCATAAGAGACTAGATTTGAATTCAGGTCTTCCTGACTCCAAACCCATTACACTATTTCCACTGTGCCATCTTAGTCATTTCTAAAAAGAGAAGTTGTTTAGGAAGCTAAGAAAGAAGTTGGCAAAGGGATTATACGTCACAGAATTTAGTCATAGATGCAGCACGTGAGGAGTTAAATAACTTGCCCAAGCTTTTGAACTGTAAATCTGGGACTAGCACACAAGGTTCCTGGTTCCTATCCCAGTGTTCTAGCCACCAAACCACGCTGGCTTGCCCACTGAATGGAAGAAAAACTGATTTTCCTTTTAGCCCTCAGATTTGAAGCTCTAGAATTAATTGGCTGATTATTCCAAAGGTCATATGGAACAGTACCTGAGTGAACTCCAATGATCTTGACCAATAAGATTCATGGAGATGCAAGCACCGGCTCTGTGTCCCCTCACACATCCCATTTAACTTATCCTTTGTGCTTTTATGAACCAGTTGCTGACACATGAATCAAAAGGATCAGACCAATTGCGTGTATAGACAGACCCATAATGAAAGCGCTTCAAAGCAGGGCAAGGTAACATTTTCTAATCATTGATTTAAACATTATTTTACTCTGGGGTTAGGAATGTTATGGCTAGGTTCTGCTTTCAATTAATTTTTACAACCACATTAAAAACCCTTGTAAAAATGCAAGGAGACAACTCCAGTGGCAGTTTTAGGATACCTCCATTCTGCCACCTGATTCCAGCCATCCACAAATTCAGTACATACATTCACAACTGGCAGATCTGTGGCTGAACAGAAATAATGGTGAATATTGCCAAATAAAAAGGGTCAGTTCATAGTGCTGGCTTACCTTTGTGCCTCCATAGGACCAATCATCTCAAGAAGTTTAATTGCTCCAAAAAGCTCCTCTCGAATTTACATGAACAAAAATGTTCACATTTTTTTTCTTATTTTACCTTTGAAGTGGCTGGACTAAAATCCATTCCCTTTTGAGGCTTCATTCTTTAGCAGATAGAGAGTTGGACTTGGGAGTCAGGAAGACCCATGTCCAATATTTGTTTTTAACACTGACTGCTCATGTGACTATAGTGCATCATCTAAATTCTCTGGTCTCAGTTTCCTCATCTATAAAGTCAATACAATAACACTCATGACACTTATGGGATGTTGGGAAGCTAAAATGAAATAAGCTAAAGGACTTTGCAAACTTAAAAGTAGTATATAGAACAGTTATAATTAATGTTTAAACATCCATAGTTTAGCCACAGACAAGTGCACCAGCTTGTGACAGAACTGGAAACAGTGGGATTTAACAACCAAAACTGCTTCAGTAACCTACGTTTTGAAAGGCACTATATTGGACAGTAAGGATACAAAGATCATTTGTCTTTGCCCTAAAGGTATGGAGAGGGAGGAGATAGTAGATATATGACTAGTCCATGGATATGTATCTCATGAAGGAAAGTGTGATGCAGAAAAAGGAGAAATCCAAAGAAAGTTCTCTAGGAATATGTCAGGAGATGGAGAGCACTGTCAAATGACAGGAGCATCAAAGAAGGCAATCACAAAGGAATTGGCACTGCATCCGAGACTTGAAGGAAGAAACTTATTCTGACAGGTAGAGATTAAGAGCAAGTGCATTTTAGACTCAGGGGATTGTGCAGAAATGTGCAGAAGTGGAAGAGGACATACTTATCCGAGGGAAGACTTAGAATTCTAGGAAAGAACATAGAACATTTAAAAGGGAAATACAAATTTTAAAGACTGGAAAATAAGATTGAAGCCAGATTGTGGTAAATCTTAAATAGCAAGCTAAGGACTTTGTATTTTATTTATAGATTAATGGTCTGTGAACTTTTGGATTACATGCCCTCAACAACAGTAATATAGGAATATGTAGACATACATGTGTATATGTGTATGTGTGCATATATTTAAACCTATTTATATTTTATATATTTATTTTAATTTGTACTTCCATCTGTTCCTGTTTACCTGTTTACAAGTTATATGCATTCATTAACCTGCTAATACGTATACACATTAGAAAGCTACATTTAAGTGAAATTTAAATAAAAATGATAAGATTCATTTTTCATTCTAAAATAAATAGGGAGTTACTCTAGTTTTTGAGAAGACATGCAATATGGAGAACTGAATTTTAGGGAAATGACTTAGGCATTGTGTGGAGGGTAGTTCATAGTGGAGAAAGGCAGTGAGTCCATTTGGAGTGTTATTATAATAATCAGCCCAAAAGGTGATGAGGGATTGTCCTAGAGTGGCAGTTGTATGACTAGAGAGAATGGGCCATATTTGAAAGATGAAGAGGTAGAAATGATAGCATTTGGTAACTGATTAGACATAAAGGTGAAGAGTAATGAGGAAGTGAAAATGACAATATTGTGAATGTAGGTGAGGTAGTTGGTGGTACACTCAACAATCATAGAGAAGTTTGGAAAATAGTGGATATCTGCTCACTTGGTATGATTCATTCTGATTCAACCTAAATAAAATGGACAAAGTCCATGTTCTTTGAATTGAGTCTTATGCCAGACCTTGAATGATAACTGCCTCAGGTGTATATTTATTCATGTTTTATTAATGCTTTTGAGGTGAGCGCATAATGGGTTAAGATGGTATTTTCTCACCAAGGGTGATAGGAAATAAAGTGGATAAATGTTGGAGAATATGCTAAGTATGATTACATTGGACATAAGGTTCATACTTGGCTATTGGTGGAGTGTGGGACAAGACCCACATTCCCATCATCAACCTGTTGGGTAATCACTAGCACATGGAATTAGGTGATGACTCCTTTGAGGTCAGTCCATAGGATGAAAGTGCTAAAGGTAATTGGGAAAGGGAAAAGGAATTGCTAAAAAAGGGGATAAATCAATGGTTCTCAAATCAGAAAAACCTGAATTCAAAAGCTACCTCACACCTGTAATAGCTATGTGATCCTAAAAAGTAATTTAACTGCTGCCTTCCTCAGTTTCCTCATTTTACAAATGGGGATAAGAATAACAGCTACCACCCTCCCAGGGTTTTTATGAGGATAAAATAAGATAGTATTGTAAAATGCTTTGCAGACTTTTAAGTGCTATAAAAATGATAGCTATGATGATGATGATGATATCTATTTTCCTATCCACTGAGCCACCTAGGATTCTTATGATTACAACAATCCATGATTTTATTATTTTTAGTTAAGGAAGTTAAAGTACTTAAGAAAAATCACTGAGAATTGATAGCAAAATCAGGACTTAAACACAGGTCTTCCAATTCCTAATGCAGTGTTATTTTCATTATTCTATTTGGGTTATTCATGGTCACTGAAGTGCTGGCCAATGAGTTTTTCCTCTCCCTGGAGAATGGACATTCTGTATGGAATTCTAAAATATAGTCATACTTTCCAAATATGATGGAATAATCATAATAATAACTAACATTCAGATAATGTTTACTTTGTGCTAGGCAGTGTGCTAAGCACTTTACAAGTATTATTTCACTTGATCATTACAACATCCCTTGAAAGTAAGCGTTATTATTATTCCCATTTTATAGATGAAGAAACAGAGGCAAACAGAGGGGGAAAATCTTGTCCTGAGTCAGATAGCTATTAAGTGTCTGAGGACATAGTTGATCTCTAGTCTTTTGGACTCTAGGCTCAGAGGTCCATCCACTCTGCCATATAGTTGAAATCTTCTGCCTGAATTTCAGACACTATACCACACAGATGAGAAAAATATTTTTTGGAGATGACAACTTTCTAGTTTCTCAAATGAAAAATCTAACATTCACTTTTTTGTGATATAATCTTATGGAGAGAGACAGAAAAAGATAGAGACAGAGAGACAAAGACAGACAGACAGACAGAAGGAGACAGAAAGAAAGAGAGTAGCTCTTCTGATCCAGACCAATGAGTCTTTTAAGTGCTTCAGGTTTAGGCATGTTCTAACTTAGTTTCAGTGGGTCTAGTATGACAAAAAGAATGTTCTCATAGAGATTTTCAGAAAATCACTTCTTTGTCTTTAAATACTTAACTTTAGGGTATTAACAACTGTTGCCAATAAAACAGAAACATGATAATGGACATCAGTGAGAGCCACAGCTGCACAGCTGTCTTTCCAGGTAATTTTAGATGAACCCATTTGGTAGCATTGTATGATATTTGGTTCTTGGAGCTAGTATAAAGTTCTATCTTTTTTCCTTTCTCATATTTTTCTAACAAAGACTACACTTGGTAATTTTATGAATAACGATAATAAAACAACACCCCAAAGGGAAACAATTCCTTTATTTTGATCCTTTAATCCCAGATAGTGTCCTCAAAATGTTCTATAAATATCAAGAACATTCATTTCGATCTTCTAGGTGAGAAAAATCATACGCTTTGCCAATGGTAGATTTTTTTTTAAAGATGAGTGCAATTACATCAATATTATTGTAATTAATGATTACATCATGCTTTAGAAGGAAAGTACAGAAAAGGTTGGTATTAACATGCATGACACGCCATAGTGATATCAATACTCATTTTACTGTTCAGATTTTTTTTTAAGCTAATAGCTGTCAAAAATACCCATTATAGGCTAGTCTATAATTTGTAGAAGTCAAGTAATACATTTTTTCTGAAGGTATAATGGATGCTCCATGGAGCAATTATTTTAGAAAGACAACTTCATCTCAGCTGTCTCGTGCCAGCAGAACTATTTAAGAGCCAGAGATGCATAATTCAACATGGAAGGGCTGTCAGATTTGAGAATACCTTTAAATTATAAAAACTTAGCACCACTAGTCAGTTATAATTATAATGGAAATGTAGTTTTCTGTCATTTTATCATGGCAAACATCTCTCAAGAAGCAATTTCGTGTGTTAAAATATTTTGGCAAAGTGACTTTTGATTCCAAAGGGATACAGATTATCTAGTTTTATACCTGAATATTTTTCTTACAAATTGAGTGCAACAGCTTACACTGTACTAGATGGCAAACATAAGAGTATTATTAAAATCCCATTGGAAATCCTAACTGAATGACCATAAGCTGCAGTAATTTACCAGGACAGGTCAGTTTATACATAAAAATATATTATTTTAATAGCAAAATATGACAGGAAAGTTCCTCATCCAATATCCAATTATTTTACATGGCAAATATCTGAGGATATATAAAAAATGGTTCTCAATTTAAACAAAGCCTCTTTTCCTTACTATGATTTTCAATATCTGAAATCAAACTAAGAGGGGAATGGGGTGGGATGCTGAAGTCCTTCCCATAGTTTTAAACTTCTTGCTAGATAACAAAAAGGATAGAACTTTACAAAGAACAAAACAGGAAGGAAGGTGCTTTTGTCTCCAGCAACAGAATTCTTTGTTATTATAATTATATAACATACAGTTTCCTTGATATGATCATTCCATTTACATAATTTTAGTCATTGTATATATTACTTTCATGGTTCTGATCAGAGAAATAGATTTAGAAAAATAAGAATTTGTGATGCTATGTTGTTCAACTTGTTCATTTTATTATTTGAGAAACTAAGATTGCACAGACAGTAATTGGCAATCACTAAAGTTTCAACCCAGACCTTCTGACTCCAAATCCAGTGCTTTTCAAATTGTACTTACTTACATAATTCTGTACCAGTTCATATATCTTCCAATGTTTCTCTGAATTCTTCATATTCATCATTTCTTAAAGTGGAGTAATATTAAATTATATCAATGTATCAAAATTGTTTTATCTAATTCCCAATCAATGTATACCTACTTTAAATCTATTTCTATGGCACATGAACCATCTTAAATAAAATACTAAAATTCAAAATATCTTAAAATGTCACGAGTTAAGGAAATTCAAAACAGCTCTCAAGAGATAAATTGAATATACAACTCAAATGGATACAAGTAAATAAATGATATTACCTACATACTACAAAGATAATTATCTTCATAGTCTTCCACATCATTGCTCTATCATCTATAACGTTATTTTCCAATAAGAGATAGTCATTGCAATATCTCTAATGTATATTATTTGTGCTAATATCATTGAGTATATAACCCCCATATACCTTCAATTTCATTTGAATCATTTGAAAATTTCATTTTTCTGAAATGGGAATGCTATGTGGTTCATAGCATATAGCATCATAAGAGAATTCTAGAAAAAACAATTATCCAGACAAGTTAATTTCCTGCTATAAATACTGACACAGCATAAGAGTATCTCTTTGTTTTACTTTCTCTTGTGTAATCAATTTTGATGAGCTGAATTCAAATCAATTTAACAAATGCTTATTCAAAAGTTCACATAATTTGAAGGATCATTCAGAGACTAGCTAGACCATTCCTTTGCCCATAGTTGTAACCACAGAGCATAAATAAGATGCAGTCACACCAGAGTGGTGGCTTAGGATGTCACCGTCTAAACTACCTGTGCCCAACTATCTACCCCATTTAATAGGTACATACCAGTATTTGTGATTATGTATGCATGTATAGTCATATGTTGATAATGCATGTATGTACATGCATGTCTATTATATAAACACACATGTGTACATGCACATACATAGGCATATACAACATTTTTATGATTTTAGTTTAGTCCTGCTTCTGTCTATAGACAGGTCTCACTATTAAATATTAATCTTTACTAAACATCCGTGAAATAGATTTAAAGAAAATTCTGCAAGTCTTTTAAAAATAAATAGCATGCATCATTTATAGTACACATTTAGATGAGATAAAGCTTACATATTAATTATAATTTTCTGTATTTTAAGAAAATACTTCATCAAAGTTTTGCTAACTTTAAAATACTAAAATGCTTGCTAAACTCATCTTTTTTGTTTCCTGATTGTAAATCAAGATACCTTTGGATAATTAGTGGATAAAAAAAAAATTCCCTATGGGGTTACAAGAAGAAAGTATAATATTCTCCTTTACTATAATCCAACACACTGACTCCTTAGAGACTCACATTTCACTTTTTGTTACCATTTTTGGAATTAATAGTATTTTATGAAAAATCAAATAGAATAACTATATATTTTATCACTTTATTATTTTATAATATAATTAGAAGTAATCACTATGTGGAAAATAAGAAATAAGTATTGTACTCATACTCACTACATATCTGATCATTTTTAGTTTGATATAAAAGAAATCAATTTCAAACTACTTCATAACTGTACTCAGTGCATCAAAATTACAAGTCATAGAAGACTAAAACATCAAGCCCCAGGAACACTCTCAAATGTACATTTTTTCTCTAAATCATGAACAATTTTAAGAAAACAGAATATAATCATAGAAAATTGATTTGAATCTTTGGGGTGAAAGTTGGCAACTGATTTTCAGTATTGAAATATTAATACTGTCTTTCCTAATACCTAGTACCATTTTTGTATATAATAAGCACTTTTAAATGGTTATGGGTTGAATCAGTGTGACTTTCTACATGCTTTCCATGGAATGAATAGCTTAAATAAGCATGCTCAGAATAATGTAGAAAAGCTTTAAAATATATGCCCAACAGATAGAGGAACCAATGAATCATCAAAAATGTTTAAAGCACTTACTATGTATGCACATGGAGTCAGGTTCTGGGGACACAAAGGCAAAAGAAAAGAGTTCCTGCCTTGAAGAATATTATTATGCTCTTTTGAGAAAGACAATGTTCACGAACTATTATGTAAAAAAAAAGTAAATTACTACTAGGCGATTTTTTAGAGGAGACACTAGTAGCTGGAGGCATCAGCAAGAGTAGAAGTCAATACTTGATCTGAGATTTGGGGTCAACAAGATATTCTAAGGGAACCAAATAAGAAGGGAAGGTATATTTTGTAAATGGCCTGCTTGTGTAAAGACACCAAGATTGGAGATCAAGGTTCCTGGGGGGGAAGGAAGGAAGGAAGGAAAGAAGGAAGAAAAGAAGGAAGTTAGGAAGGAAGGAAGGAAGGAAGGAAGGAAGGAAGGAAGGAAGGAAGGAAGGAAGGAAGGAAGGAAGGAAGGAAGGAAAGAAGGAAGGAAGGAAGGAAGGAAGGAAGGAAGGAAGGAAGGAAGGAAGGAAGGAAGGAAGGAAGGAAGGAAGGAAGGAAGGAAGGAAGGAAGGAAGGAAGGAAGGAAGGAAGGGAAGGAGGGAGGGAGAAAGGAAGAAGGAAGGAAGGGAAGGAGGGAGGAATGAAGGAAGGAAGGAAAGATGGAAGGGAAGAAGGGAGGGAGGAAGGAAGGAAGGGAGGAAGGAAGGAAGGAAGGCAGGAAGTTAGGAAGAAAGGGAAGGAGGGAGGGAGGGACGAAGGAAGGAAGGAAGGAAGGAAAGAAGGGAAAAGGAAGGAAGAAAAGAAGGAAGGAAGGAAGGAAGGAAGGAAGGACGGAAGGGAAAAGGAAGGAAGGAAAGAAAGAAGGGAAAAGGAAAGAAGGAAGGGAGAGAGGGAGGGAAGGAGGAAGGAAGGAAGGAAGTTAGGAAGGAAGGAAGGAAAGAAGGAAGGAAGGAAGGAAGTTAGGAAGGAAAGAAGGAAGTTAGGAAAGAAAGGAAAGAAGGAAGTTAGGAAGGAAGGGAAGGAGGGAGGGAGGGAAGAAGGAAGGAAGGAAGGAAGGAAGGAAGGAAGGAAGGAAGGAAGGAAGGAAGGAAGGAAGGAAGGAAGGAAGGAAGGAAGGAAGGAAGGGAAGGAGGGAGGAAGGAAGGAAGGAAGGAAGGAAGGAAGGAAGGAAGGAAGGAAGGAAGGAAGGAAGGAAGGAAGGAAGGAAGGAAGGAAGGAAGGAAGGAAGGAAGAAAGGAAGGGAAGGAGGGAGGAAGAATGGAATGAAGTTAGGAAGGAAGGAAGGAAGGAAAGAAGGAAAGAAGGAAAGAAAGGAAAAGGAAGGAAGGGAGGTAGGGAGGGAAGGAGGTAGGAAGGAAGGAAGGAAACAAAGAAGGGAAAAGGAAGGAAGGAAAGAAAGAAGGGAAAAGGAAAGAAGGAAGGGAGAGAGGGAAGGAAGGAGGAAGGAAGGAAGGAAGTTAGGAAGGAAGGAAGGAAAGAAGGAAGGAAGGAAGGAAGGAAGTTAGGAAGGAAAGAAGGAAGTTAGGAAAGGAAGGAAAGAAGGAAGTTAGGAAGGAAGGGAAGGAGGGAGGGAGGGAAGAAGGAAGGAAGGAAGTTAGGAAGGAAGTTAGGAAGGAAGGAAGGAAGGAAGGAAGGAAGGAAGGAAGGAAGGAAGGAAGGAAGGAAGGAAGGAAGGAAGGAAGGAAAGAAGGAAAGAAGGAAGGAAGGAAGGAAGGAAGGAAGAAAGGAAGGAAGGAAGGAAGGAAGGAAAGAAGGAAGGTAGGAAAGAAGTTAGGAAGGAAAGAAAGAAGGAAGGTAGGAAGGAAGGGAAGGAGGGAGGGAGGGAAGAAGGAAGGAAGGAAGGAGGGAGGAAGGGAGGGAGGAAGGAAGGAAGGAAAGGGAAAAGAAGGAAGGGAGGGAGGGAGCGAGGAAGGGAGGGAAGAGGGAGGAGGGAGAAGGGAGAAGAAAGGAGGGTATGGAAAGATAAAAGCAAGGGGGAAACAAGTAGAAAAGGGAATGGGAGAAAAACAGAGGGATCAATAAAAAGAAAATGGACAAAAGTAAAGAAAGATGGAAGAAAGAGAAAAAAGGAGAGAAAGTGAATAAGTTACAATATATTCATTTGAACTCCATGGGTGGGAAGCCTGAATACTTAAAGTTTTCACTTTAAATGGTTAGATTTACCCTTTTTCATGGATTTTTCTCATTTAATATACTAATAGTCTAATATACCACTTCAAATGTGGTCTTAAAATTAATGCTATAAATACAACCTTTTAATACAATGCTAAGTTTTGCAGAATATCACATTAGAGGCTTCTAATGAGTCAACGAAATTTCTGTTTGCCTCCCTCTAATACTCTACAAATAGGAAATTTAATAATAATGAATAATAAATATATTTATATTTTTAATAGAGAAAGAAGTTGGTATGTAGCTTTGGTGATACAAGTTGCTACTATACTCATTTCAAACTCATAACTGAAATTAGTAGAGAGGGTTTCTGCTTACAAATTTCGTTTACGTGAAACCTATGACAGTAATTGATGCTGATGCAGACTTGTCAGCATCTTACTCGGTGTCAGGCACTATTCTAAACACCTTATGATTATTATCTCATTTGATTCTCACAACATAGCTGCAAGGTAGGTGCTATTACTAGTCCCATTTTTTACAGATGGGAAACTGAGGCAATCAATAGTTAAATGACTTGCCCAGGGTCATATAGCTATTAAGTGTCTGAGGTCAGATTTGAACTCAAGAATCCTCTTTCCAGATCCAGTGCTATATCCACGTTACCACCATGAAATAAGGAAAAGTAGGTATTATTAGAATTAATAATTAAGGCTGTCAAAAAAGAATTTTCTAAGTATAGCCCAATAGAGCAGGTAGGGATTCAAAGAACAGAGGTAAAGTTGGAAAGCATTTCATTTGAGGCTACTGTGTGCCTCTGGAATCAGGAAAAAACGGAGTTCAGATTTAGCCTCAGGAATTTAATAGCTGTGAATGAGAAAGTTCCTACATCTCTGTCTCAGTTTCCTCAATGGTTAAATGAGGATGCCAATAGTATCTATCTTATATGATTGCTGTGAGGATCAAGTGAAATACTATTTGCTAAGTTCTTAGCAGAGTGTCTGAAGTGCAGAGTAGCTTAACAAATTCTGGTTTCCTTCCATTACCCCCATCTTTTTTTTCAAATCATTAATAACAGTAGTAAGGTACCATATACTTTCATATGCCACTATAGAATGACATGTTCACTTCAATGAAACCAGGCATTTCTGCATTGCCTTGTCCTTTGAAAAGACAACTTTCAGAGGAAAGAAGAAAAAGTTGGGTAGTGAGAGAAGGGAAAGCAATTTATTAAGGTCTGTAACTAAAGGGAGGTCTGGATTAAGACAAAAAATACTAATGAAAAGGTAAATAGGAAATAACCTTTATAATTCAACTTTTAAATAAATGGTAAAGAGCAGAAAATATGTAGAATTATTCAATATACAATCTTCAAAATAAAGTTTAATAGCCCAGATTCAGCATTTGGATTACTAAGGAGTGAGCAACAAACACTTAAGTGGCTATCAGGAATAAAGACACTGATTGGTTCCAAAAGATACAGAGGATAAAGGAGGGGCATAACCATATCCAATACAGTTACCTAGGATTCCATCACCCAAACTATCTATACCATTCTCCACCTCTAATCCATGTAATAGCTCTCTCTCTCTCTCTCTCTCTCTCTCTCTCTCTCTCTCTCTCTCTCTCTGTCCATATATATGTATATATATATATATATATATATATATATACATATATATGTGGGTGTATAGTGTGTATTTTTGTGTGTATAGAGAGATATATGTATTTATATATGTAGGATAATGAGATACTCACAAAACTGAAAAACTGTCCTTGCTTTCAAAATGTTTGCATTCAACTAACCAATAATTACTTTGCTTTAATTTAGAAGATAAAAATCCTTTTTATCAGCCCATTTTCTGAGTGACTTTTAAAACCTATTATATATTTTGTGTTTACAGGAAATGTTAAAACTGAATAGCAAGTTAACATTAAACAATTATCTCAATTCTTCCCCAAATTCATAAAGATATCTTGACAAAGGCAGAGGCACAGAAAGGACCTTAGTCACAGATTTCTGTCATTGATTTTCAGGTTATTCTGTTCATTTAAGTGCCTGCATTTGAAGTATCATTTTTCAAATGCAGATAATAAAACAAAGATTCTTTGTCCATGTTTTACTTAAGAGTTATCCCCAATCCATGGTACTCTTTAAGACCTTTTTTCCCTCTAATTTCACTTCCTTTTGCCTCCACCCTAAGAATTTTAATAAAGGAGGGTTCTTTTAAATGTACTTTATACATGCATATATTTTTGTAATATATACCAATAACAAAAGCCATAAGAATTCAAGCCATGCTCTTCTCTGCTGGAATCACTACTGAAGTTATAAAGCCAGAGACGGGAAGGGATGCTTCAGAAACAGACCTAGTGCAAGTCTAATGTACAAAATGCAGTAGTTTTAACTTAAATTCCATTTTATTGGCCCATGTAAAAGCCAGATCCAGTAAAAACCACTTTCCAGTCGTTGTCCTTTTTCTTCTCTTTAAAGTACCTCTGTGATCTCAAAATTTCTTAGCCCAATATGCTTGAATTCTATTAGCACAGGCATTCTAGCACTTACGTCAAGTTATACTGCATATAAATGGAGGATAAAAGGATTACCAGATTATAAATCAAATGAGAGTTTCTGGCAATATAAATCTTACAGACGTCAGACTCCTGTGTTAATGGATATGCAGGATTCCATTGGCCAGTTAGATTTTAAATTTGGTGTTAGAGACATCACTAATTTTTCAAAGGATCCCCTCAGTAAAATCCTGGAAAGTAAAAGCAGAGGAGACCAAACTGGTTTTGAAATGAGCTTGGTAATAGCTTCTGAAAATGGTCTTTAAGGTATTGCCAAGGGAAATGCTACAGACATTTAACATTTTCATAAAATCTGCCCATTGTACAATAACGAGATTTGACTCTGTACTTGTTTAGTACTTTAATGTCGATGATATATGCAGCAAAATTGTGTCAAGTACAAACCAGATCAATCTTAAGTATTGAAATCTATGATTTTGTTTGGCTACTGTGCCAGAATCCATTGAGGCAATGTCTGCTTTGACCGAATAAGCTATGAAGCCAGTCCAAAGTCCAGTATATTGGTCCTGCCATCCAATATAGACAGTTTTGTTGTTGTTGGGAAGGACTTGGGGTAGGGGGTAAGTTGTCTTTCTCTTGTTGGTAAATAGGTTGTCATTGTAAAATCATTCTCCCATGTAGACCCAGCTAGTATGTTAGTTTCTATATTTATTTCTTCTGTTACTTCAGATCCATTTAACTGGCATTTATTAAGCACTTGTTAGTTTCCTTCCTGCCCTAAAATCCAAAGTTGTTTATATTGGGATTCACTGTAAAGAAACTAGTCTTGGCTTGGTATGAAAGACCTAGTCTTATTTGGATACTGTCAAAATTTCATTTATTGAGCAAAATAAAAATTTAAATTTAATTTAATAATTTATATAATAATGAATATTTGTTATTACATTGTATATACCATATATAATTAAGTTTAATAATAGAGAAGAATTAGGTGGTAACACAACAAGAAATTATACATATATTTATGTGTATAGACACAAACATATATATATACATATATAGAAATATATATATATATATATATATATACACTGAAGATAGATGTGGGTTTTTTGTTGGGAGTTCTTGATCACACACTAGCTATAGAGCTTGATGCTAAAGTTAAAAGAAAAATGAACCTAGCCCCTGCATTGGAGGAGCTTCCATTCATTTTGTCATATAAGACTCAAGTAGTTGCTTGAGGTATATTGAATTCAGGTGACTTGCTCAGGATCACAGAGTTAGTGTCAGGGTTTGGGTTCCATCTGTTCTTCACTGCCTCCATGAGGAAAAATTGGAGATTTAAGCCTTTAGATAAATGCATGTAATATACTAAAACAAATATTGTAAACAAGGGGTGCTTGTGTTGAGAAAAGTGGTACGTATGTAAACCAAAGAAAAGTGAACTTTCTCAGAATCTTCTCAGACATTCAGCTGAGGAAAGAGTTATAAGTTCATGAAGTTAACACATCTAATATCTCGCTGGAAACTTAAAAGACAATATAGGCACAGTTGCTTCAAAGCTATAGCCTGAATTATATCCATTCTCACTTGGAACAAGTCTGTACCATTGAGAAGCCCAGTGCACTGAGAAATGGAGATTAAGCATTGGTTTGTGCAAAACAATCATCTTCATTGTGTTTCTGCCCTGGAAAGGATACTTTTCTCTCATTCCCTCTGTCTCAAGAACAGTAGCATTGAAGGATTTGGAAAGTCATAAATTACATTTATAGGGCTTTTAAAATATTAGTGTTGGAAGAAATCTTAATGATCTGATACTTTTTGGTCTTAGAACCTCTTTACACTCTTAAAATTATTAAGGATTTTCCATGAAACCTTCGTTCATGTGGATTGTATCTAATGCTACTTATGTTATTAGGAATTAAAAGATCTTAGTACTATTATGAAACTAATTTTGATCATGAACCCTTGAAAGGATCTAAGATATCTTATGGAACTTTGGATCACTTTGATAGCTGCTAATCAACTTTAATGCCCTCACTTTACCTTGACAAAATGGTTGTCAGAAAGTACATAATTTGCCTAGGCCACATAGCTTATGATTATCTGTCAGTTTTCAAATATTGATCTTTTTGTTTCAAGTCCAACATTCTTTCCCTATATTATACTGCATTAAAAAGCAAAGAGACATACCTTGGCAAAATAATCAATTATAAAATTTGATTTCAAAATGATGAATAAAATATTTAGAATGAGATGCTATTCAATTATTATTTGCTATTTAATTATTATTCAACTATTCAATTTCTATTCCTTTAAATTATTCATTTAAAATTATGAGATAGCAGGAGACAATCCATAGAGCATTGGTCTTAGAATCAAGAGGACACAGATTCAAATTTTCCTTTTTATATCCTGTCTTTGTGACCCTGAGAAAGTAACAGACTCCCTGGGCAAATAGGAACCTCTCTAAGATTCTGAATTACAGAAAAATTGACAGTCTGTATCAAAGGAGGGAATTTGTAAGGGGGAAGGAGATGAATATGACTCTGTGATAACATACAGACATGTAAACACATATGCACACATTTGTATGTAAAAATATCTATCTGTATGCATATATGTAGTGAATTTCTATATATTGATAAATCTAAAAGAGGAAATTTATGTCTGTATCAGAGAATTATAATTCCTAGACATAAAATTTAAATAGGTCATGCAATATAACTTTCTCAAGTGGCAAGCCTTCTACCTTCAGAGGGCAGTGGTATCTTCAGAGGCATTGAAAAGGGGCTGAGTACCTTCCTTGAAATCCTTTTTCTTATCTTCTTTCAAAATTATATGTTTCTCTCTATATATTCTCTTGATCAAGGCCTAGACCATAGCCACTGATAATAGTATCCAATTATTCCTGCAAGAGATGAAAACAAGGAGCTTGCTCTCTTATCAAGCAAAAAAAAAGAAACAAAGTCTATGTTTCCATCTTTAGCCAAATAATTGGATATGGTGTCTACTGTCTACTGCCTTGTCCTAGGCCAAGAAGAAAGACTGTTTATTCAAAACTTAGAGGAGTAAATATTGCCTGAATGAGGATAATTGTTTTACTGCTTTTACAGGTATAGTATCAAAATTTTGGTAATAGTGATATTTAAAAGATTTTTTGAGATCCAAATTCTCTTCCTTCACCCTCTTCCCTTCTTTTTTTCTCTATCCACTTCTATGAGATAGTAATCAATCTGAAGTGGATTTTATATGTGTAATCATGTAAAACATTTTTCCATACTAGTCATTTTGTAGAAGAGAGCCCAAACAAAAAAAGAGGAAAAAAAGATGAGTAACTATGTTATACAGTATGTTTTGGTCTTCATTTAGACTACATCAGTTCCTTCTCTGAAGGCAGATGGCATTTTTTATTATGAGTCTCTGTAATTGTCTTGGATCACTGTATTATTGAGAATAACAAGTCATTCACAATTGTTCATCAAAAAATATTGCTTTTACTGTGTACAATGTCCTTCTGGTTCTGCTTACTTCTCTTTGTATTGGTTCATGTAAATATTTCCAGGTTTTTCAAAGTCATCCTGTTTGTCATGTTTTATTATACAATAGCATTCCAGGTAATAGTAATATAAGGATTCAATTACGTATTATTTAAGCATATCCACAGTGGTCATTTCCTCCCAAAAAACAGCGTAAGGGTTTATGAATATCATGGCAACAAAATTAGTAGGGCATGCAAATAGAGCATGTAAGTTCATTTTTGGTGACATTTCTTCTAATATCATTGGAAAATAGAAAATGAAAGAGAGAGAAGAAAGGAGAAAGAAAGTGACAAGTTAAAACAGACAGAAATCAATTTGGTTTAGTGAGATTTATAGATATTTAGGGAATTCGTTTGTGAAAGTTTAGGATAATATGCAATTTGGTTAAAACTCAGACTTTATTAGACTATGCAACACCTAGCATAGCATAACTTCCCTAATATGATTTTATTCATCATTTTTGTGGGTTTGGGGTTTATGGTCTCTATATTTCAGAAGAGATTTCTGAAGAATTTCATCTGCTACCATATTACCCTTGTACATACCTGATAGCTCTCTGAAATTCATATCAACCTGGACCCAGTCAGGGGTTCATAAAAAAGAGGCCTCAGAGCTTAAAGCATTCGTTTTTGAACACAAGATTGTTCCAGGTTCTTTAATCACTGCCCACTATGACTTCCCACATCAGCTCTTAGACCACAGTCCTGCTTACTTGCTCACATTGAAATAAGTCATGGAATTTTTCACAAAATTGTTTCCTTAGTGTAGTAATCCTAATATAGTAGAATTCCAATGCTTTTTATCTCAAAAGAAAACAGAAATTATGTCATCCTTCCTTAAGCACAGGCAATTCAGGAGCAAGGCACAGACCCCTCTAATACTTGAAATGAATAGCAGAGGTGAGCACTCAGGAACACTTCAAAAGGAATAACCTCATAGAGATTTTAGACTGTAGTTGGTCACAGGAGACCTGTGTGAATGGGGCCTGTTGGCCATTACATTTTTACCATTTGTTTTTATTGAATATTAGTCTGTTCATTCTATAAATGAGATGATGGAAAGAAATGGTGATTTTCTTTATTCAACAGATATTTATCAATGTGCAAAACACAATGCCAAGTGCTAGAGAGAGAAGCATTGATAGGGCAGTCTCTTAAAAGTGCTTATAATAGAGAATCTATTCATGATCACTGACTCTTTTTCTCTACAATTTTTCCATTGTTGAAGTGACTATAAAACTTATAGGAAGATAGTTTTACATGGAAGCCACATAGCTGTCCATTTCTGAGATTTGTCTAGCAAGAAAGAGACTTTGATGGGAAGCCTTCTCTCAGGAAGAAACAAAGCACATATTTTAATCAATCATTTCCATGGCTAGCCCACAGATGGCCTTAGAAATGGGAATTTACCATTCATACACTAAGCACAATTATCATTCTCATTTTATTTTCCTTACTTTTTAAAAAAAAATCCAGAATCACCCTTAGTTCTAGGATAACATTGTGTGGGGAAGCTGGCTTGATTAATACCATTAAACTGAAAACAAGATGGTATGCATTTCATGCAACAGAAATTTATCATCCCTACATCCCTAACTCCTTGAAAGGATATCTGAAAAGAAAATAAGCTTAAAGAAATCAAGAGGGGAAATAAAAATGGAAGCGTGACAAATATGAATTTAGGGAATTATCTACTTCCTAGGGTTGCTTAGAGAATTTTGTGAGATAAATTTTAGCAAAGTGCTTAGCACAGTGCCTGGCACATAGTGGGTTCTTCATAAAATCTTATTTCCTTATTTCCTTCCTTTTCTAGACTTGAAAGCAAAAGCCAATCTAATTTAATCAAACATTACAAAAATAGGATTGTAGAAATAGAATGAAGGTATCTTAGGGGACAAGAAAAGCCCTTTAATTTTACAGACAAGAAAACTGAGATCAAGAAAGGTCTCAAAATCAGAGATCTAAAGTTGGATGGTGTATTAAATGTCATCCAGTCTGACATTCTTATTTTACAATTGAAGTAACTGAAGCTATGGCAAGGTATATGGCTCAATCAAGAACACACAAGAGATAGGTACAAGGGCCAGGATTTCAGCACCCTTGTCTTCTGACTTTAGACTGAGCAGCATTCGTTTTTATTGCACCATAAAGTCAATAAGCACCTATTATGTGCAAGGCAGTTCCCTGGATCCTTAAGATATGAAGACAAAAAGTGGACTTCCTACCCTTAGGAAGTTAATAGTCTACTTACTACCCAATGATGGGTAGTTTTAACTATTCAGTGTTTTAGCATATTTTGTTAATCAGGAGGAAAAAAAAAAGAGTATTGTAAATCTTCATTTATTGTGAATTTGTTTCTAAGGGCATTGAGCAGGATTTTCTTTTTAAAACTCTACCTGCTCGCCCAGATAAGACAATGTGAAATGATGGTATCATAAAACAGATCTGACTGAAAGTTTTGTGCCTGGTCAACAGCTCCTGCTTTGGGCTCATCTAATTACTTTGAAACTTGAAAGAAGCAGTTTCCAGTGCTTTGTCACCAAGCTGTGAGCTATGTCTGTCCACACAACTCACAAGGCCAGCTGGACTTAAATGTTAGACAGGGGTAGAGAAATCATTTAGTGTTATGTGGGTGGGAAAGCCAGAAGTAGGGGTAGAGACTGCAGATTCTTTTCAGAGTGATGAATTTTTTTAAAAAGCATATTTCTGAAGCTTCAAAGCATAGGCTAGGAACATTAGGAAAAATGTTTGGCAGCCCGGATAGTACCTGAAAGAGAACAAGATAAAAAATATCACTAGGAAAGCAGAAAAGGTCAGATATAAAAGTAGCGACTCAAGGGCAACATGGACTTATTGCCTTCTGATTTTCTTTGAAAGCATACTTTTTGCTGATTATTATAAGAAATAAATGTCAATGAGACAATATGGCAGAGCTGATTCTGCTAGGCTGGTAAAAAAAAAGAAATGAAGGATATTTTGTCTTTGAAGGGTTGGTTGAGAGTTTATAAATATGACTTTTAGACAGATTGAAAACAAACAGGGTGGAAAAGCTCTAGGACTGGACTTTTTTTTCAGGGCATGTTTTATGCTTTTCCAAGCAATGAACAATCAGGTGCTTAATGTTTAACTGGCCATTGTACTATTTATTGGCTAGAAGGGAAAAGTCTGCTTTGTCAAAAATGGAAAAAGAAAAGTAATAGAGTCAGTCCTTTGAGTACTGTATTCTATACAAAATACATCCAACAAAGAAGCTTTTGTAGGTTCTTACCAATGAACCCGATACATCAGGATATCCTATTTGAAATAATGGGAATGCACTGAGAAGGCATGACCCCGAGCAATTGAGGAGGGGCCTGAAGAGAAGAGGGTGGCATGGAAGATATTAAATCATGCTTCCTTCTGTCATTGCCAATTATGTATTCAGGTCCCAAGTCAATGTTTAATATATCATCATAGCAATGTATTACAGACCCAGTATGGTCCGCATAATTGTAGTAACATCACTCTGATGTCATGTTAGATGCTGGCAGGGAGCCATAATGAGCATGATACTTGGTCCTTACTAAGAAATAAGTCCATGGAATTTTTTTTCAAATAAGTGATTAATTTTAAGCCAAACTAAAGAAACCACTCATTTGAAGAACTGGAGGTCATTTTCCAACTGTTACTTCATGGTGTACACTGGCACAAAGCCAGTAAGACAGAAGGGAAAGCCCTGTAATAAAATATGTTTTAATAAATTATTAATTTTTTTATAGCCAGGCTAAAAAGGTAGAAGGAGGATGGTATTTTCCAACTTGGCCACAGGCTTGCTCAGGTTAAAACTCTCCTTTTTTCCCCCCTCTTGCCCGACACTGCCGTCCGGATGAGATCTTGCTATAGCTTATCGTAACTGCAATGCACAATCGATGCTTAGAATCCTGAAAGATCAGCAATAATGTACGTGAACTGAAGAGATCAATATCTAGCTTTTTCTGGGCTGTAACTTTTATCTTAGCCCCAATTACTCCATGACACAGAGGTCAGTTTTTTCATCTTTTAGTTGTTTAGGAATCAGAGTAATTTTTCATATTCATTTCATGTGATGAAGAAATTTTCAAATTCTAGTAGTTACTGTTAAAAATTCTAAGACATGCTTGAATTGTTTCTACCTCTTGGCAAGTTGTCCTTCACAGAAATAAATTCTAATTGAGACAGAGTATTGGATTTTTTTAAATTCCTAGGTGATCAGATGCTGTTAAAATTTACAAAGACATTTCTGTGTGTTCTCTTTTGTGTATGCAACTTTGTAAATACAAATTACATCATATTTTGATAATCTATTAGACTGTAAACTGACCATTTGTGTCAAGGATAATAGAGATAATTCTAGGTATGATAAAAATTCTAACCTCCAAAATGTTTAGTTTGTATTGGGTAGCACCTGAAATTTCCCCATTCAGTTGACTAGTATTTACTAAACACCTACTAAATGTCAGGCACTGTGCTAAGTGCTAGAGATACAAAAAAAGGCCAAAAAATGTTCCTGTTCTCAGTGTGTACACAGGTTAATTAGGGAGACAACATAAAAATATCAGTCAATAAACATTTATTAAGCACCTTCTAGCTAGATCCAGTTCTAAGCACTGGAAATACAGAGAAAAGCCTAAAAGTCTCTTAAGGATCTTATAGTGTAATAGGGAGATAATATGCAAACAATTATCTACAAATATATTATATATAGGATAAAATGGAGATAATCCACAAAGAGAAGACTCTAGAATTAAGAATGATTGGGAAAATCTTCCTATGGAAAGTAGGCTTTATAAAAAATGGTAGACCATATCAGTTTAAACACCAGAGTAAAAGAGAAATGGTGACCAAACTGGGGCAAGGAAGAGGAATTTTGAAAACTAATTTTGTAGTAGGACTTCTGAAGGAGAAATATCAATAAGGATCTCAATCATCTAAGATTAAAATCTCTAGACAAGAAAACAGTCTGCATAAATAGAATTTTTCCCACTAGAAGGTCCCTACAATGAAGGAAATCATTGTTCTAGACCACCTATCTCCCAATACACAGACATTAAGAAAAGATCCACTGGCTGGGACCTATTTCTACATACTTTTAATGTTTAGATCCCAGGCCTTCTTCAGGATTCAGCCTCAAACTTCCTTCTCCAGGAGCCTTTTCCTGGTCTCCCTGAAGCTAGAGCCTTCCCTCCTAAGATTATGTTCCATTTAGTCTATGTTTAGCTTGCATATACCTATGCATTTACATATGTTCTCCCTCATATAAATGGAAGCCCTTTAAAACTAGGAACTGTTTTTCCTTTTCATTATGTCATGACCACCTAGCAAGATATTTATCAAATGATTGTTTAATAGAATGAATGACTAATTGATAGAATATTTTAGTTACAAAGTAGATAGAAATATTTGGCATCCTAAAATATTCATTCCCCCTACATTTTTCCATCACATTTATAAAGAGCAACATCTGTAATGTACACACTACCTTTTATTCTAAAGAGTTCATGTGAATTATACTTCCAAATACTGTTTTCCTACTCCTATCCCAGGGATAGTGATAGGTATTGCTCATCAACCCACCTATTTTTTTCTTACCCAAGAACATCATATGTAGGAAAGCCTTACTGGAAAGCAGGGGTTCTGATTCCTAACCCAAACCCTTCCCACCAAGCCGTATAAAGTAATAAAGAACAGATGTGATAAGAATTTATTTGATAGTATCACATTTACTTGTTTATGTAAGGTTGACATTGGGAAGACTCGTCTTCTGAACTTCAAATCTGGCCTCAGACACTCAATCGCTTGATCCTGTTTGCCTCAGTTTCTTCATCTATAAAATGATCCAAAGAAGGAAATGGTAAACCTCTCCATTATCTTTGCTAAGAAAACTTCAAATGGGGGTCAGGAGATGTGGGACCACAACTGTAAATGACTGAACAAAACCAACTAGGGTCGGCACCTTTTTGGTCTCCTTTTGCCTAATTTTCAGAATGGATATAGCCCAACTAACTACATAAAGTGAGATGAATTTGGTGATGTTTCCTTTTATTTCTTCTTTAAAATGTTGCTTTCCTAAGCTTCTTGGCAAGCATGCTCTGCTCCTAACTTAGTGACCCAGTTAGCATTATCATCTTGTAACTTAAAATTATATCCATAAGCAGCATCCAAATGAAAGCAGAGCCAAATGAAATGGTTTGTACAAGTTTGCTATGTCTAGCGTGCTTGCCAGCTCAACATAGCCCAATCAATTCTCCCATGATCCAAATTGTTTACTATTCTATATTGACCTTTGTAGTGGGCCAGTGGCATGGTGTTTTCCCTCCACATGCAGAGTATGGACAAAGGCTGTGACAACTGCACTTAATGGTCCAGTCACTCAGGATAAAATATATCTGCTTCTTTCTTCTGTTAGGAAGAATTGATTAAGATTTATTTTAATGGTTTGTTCCCCTGAACTCCCCGATTTCCTTGTAATTCAGCACTGCTATCCAGCTTGAGATTTTCTATGTATTATCCTGACACCACACATTTCCACATATGCTGTCCAGGAGAGGCGATGTGGTGCAAGGGCTGGAGGGCAGGGTATGGAGTCTGGAAGACTTGGTTTCAAATCCCAGCTCAAGCCCTTTCCTAATGCATTAGACTGAGCATGTCACAGTCCCTCTGAGTCTCTATTTTCTTGTCTTTAAAACAGGGACGATGATGATATTCCCTTGCTCATAGAGCTATTGTCAGCATGGATAGGAGGGATATTGACAAAGTATTTTGTATACCCCAAAATTAGATTTCTCATTATTTAAGCGATCATCTTAATTCAGTGGGAGGAAGGAGACACCTAGGAGGATAAAATAGTTTGCTATATGAGTTTGCTTTTATCAAGGAAAATTGTTGGTCTCTGTTTTATTTATACACTGGTATTTTTTAGTCTAATCTAACTCATGATAAAAAGCCCTATCCATTTCACATTTTTTGGAAGGACTATACCAAAATCAAACAAATGTTCATGGGAAAGTCTAATGTTTGTTTTCTTCCACCAAATAAAGTCATTTGGATTTTGTCAGCCATGTACAATAATCGCCTTTTCAGATTTTTTGTTTACATTCCACCTTTAATTCATTTCAACAAGGTTTTTACGTGTCGGTTAATATGACATTTGTATGTTTAAGTGATGTTTAGTAAGCACTGGCCATTTTTAATGGTAATGATGATGATTTTTAGGAAAGCAACTGAAGTTTACAAAGAAATCTTTTGGTTCTTTTTTAATGGAATACAGAATGAAAGGGTTATGGTCCAATGAAAGCACTGTCACACTGACATTTTCTGATTCTATAATAATAATAATAATAACTGAAATAATAATGACAATAGGTTGCTGTAAAATAACATCTGACTCTTTGAAACAGAGTGGAGCATAGTGTGCCTGAACAATATTGGAGTGATTTTCCATTTCCCTCTTTCATGGATTAAGGTAAATAGAGGCCAAGTTTCTTGCCCAGCCCCACAAAGCTAGTAAGTGTCTGAGTCCTGATTTGAATTCAGTTTTTCCTGACTCTAGGTCTAACACTCTATCTGCTAAACTATCTAACTGGCCCTAATAATAACAACAGGAATCTAACTCTAAATCTTCTCTTCCCAGTGAAGCAGGCTGCCTATTGAACCAAAAATAATTGTAATAAAAATATAATATCATTGATGCCTAAGAATAAAATGATAGCTACAGATGGGTGAGAGGGAATAACATTCTAAGATTAAGGAACAGTATAAGGGGATGGTGTTGGGAACTCTATAATATAATTTTAAAATGCTACTTTTATTAACCTTTATTACTTTTATGACTGAACGATTTATATCTATTAAAATAAAAATGATGTTAAATCAGACCAAATGATAGAAATTTTAATTTGTCTAGGAGTCTAATTTAGGAGAAAAAAACACATATTTCAGTGAATCAGAGGAATCATTTGATCTTTACTTTTGGTTCTTATCACTGGCTATCTGTGATGAATAGTCTGTATTCATGTTTTATTTTAACCTTTCTTTTTTCCCTAATTTATTTCATTGTGGGATAGGCAATTTGGAATTTCTTCAGGGAATGCAATACCCAATTATAACACTGTTTATGAAAGGATTTAGTTGATAAATAATATCCTTTTGGATGAAGCTCACATTTCCAGAAATATAACCCCTATTTTTTTCACTAAGTGGTATACACAGTATCACAGTTGATCATGCTCTTTTAATGTCTAAAGAAGATTCTTGTTATTTTAAAAATATAACCCAAACTCAGATAGTACCCACTTAAGTTAATGGTGGTATGGTTTTACTTCTTTGAAAAGTCTTGATCTGACATTCTTCAGTTTGTTTTGAGGGCTCTCCACAGGACACCAAGATGAGGCAAGAACAGCCATAGATAATAATAGCAAGAATAACAAAATGACTTCCATAAATGTAATCTTGGGACAAAATGTTATACTTAAGGACTTCTCCTTTTGAGCTACTTTCATGTTAGGTTACCTGGTTTCCACAGATCATTGGGACCAACTGGTTTCCTATTTTCCACATGACATTGCTTATTTAGATATTTGTTGCCCTTATAAGTCATCTATGTCATTTTACCAATGGGGAAATTGAAGTATGGAGAAACTACTTGTTGATGGTCACATGGGAAGTAAGTGGTAGAGCCAGTATTTGAATCTAGTTCCTAAAACATGAAATCTAGCACTCTTTACTCACTCTGTCAGTAAACATTTATTATGTGACTAATATGTATTAATCGCTGTACTAAGTACTGTGCATTAAAAGAAGGGCAAAAAAGCAAGCCCTACCCTCAAGGAGTTCAGTCTCATCGGAGAAACACAACAAGTAAACAAACACATCTAAATAAAATATAATTGAAGTGAGGCAGAGTTGTACATTCATCAGCCTCTTTCTCTCTTCTAGGGCCATCAAAGTCCATTGGCAAGAAAAAAGTCAGGATGACTAGAGGTGCACCAGGAGTCAGTGGATGGCCTTGGCATTTTTGATATCAGACCGAATTCTAAATGTTTCACCACACCTGCTTTAGCTGCCTTAGTGGCCATTGGAATGCATTAGTCTCCTTTGTCCATTCTGCTGGTGGGAGTCTTCACATGCTTGAGGCAGATATCTCCCTACCTCGCCTAGAGTTTGAGATCTGTCCTTTTCTTGGTTGAGCTGGTCTACTTGGAGATGATGCACCTGGGTGCAGCTCTGCACATACATGGATCCTTAGAGCCATAGATGAGAATGGGTAACAGGTAAACACCAAAGGTAGGTAGCCAATCCTGTTAAGGTCTCAGCAAGCCCTCTCATGAGAGTGCTAGTCTTCTTTGAACACCCCATGCACCCCAGATGGAATCTTAGTTGGTTCTGGAAGGAAGCCAGCTAATCCAGGAAGCAATGATGGGGAGAGAAAACATTCCAAGTATGGGGGACAGACAGAGAAAATGCCTCTAACCTGGAGATGGAGTATTTGTTTGGGAAACAATCAGGAAGCCAGACTCCCTTCATGAGGAGCTCTAAGGCATAAAAAGACTAGAAAGTGAGGACAGACTAGCTTATGAAGGGCTTTACATGCCAGAGGATTTTGTATATGATCCTAGAGGTGACTGGAAGAGTTTATTGAATAGAAGGGGAAATGATCACTTTAAGAAAATCACTTCGGTGGTTAAAGGGAGAATGGTCTAGAGTGGGGCAAGACTTTGGAGCAAGCAGATTTATCTGAAGACTATTGCAATAATTCATTCAGAAGATGATGAGCACCTGCAGCAGGTGAAATAAACAAGCCTTACCAAAAGTTTTGGATATAAGAAATAAGAGATATGGCAAGTTGGATCACACTTACATTGTGAACCTGGGAGAATGATGATGGTGCCCTCAGAAGCCATAGGGGATGTTAATAAGTGTGGATGATTTGGGGGGGGGGGGATATGAGTTTAGTAGTAGACTTTCCACTATTCCAAGGTTCCTCCTTATTCTACAGCTAACAGGTGGTCAATCGTTCATGTATCATTGCAGAATTTCATGGTTGAAGCAATCCATCTTCTTTCCATTAATTACCCTATTTATAGGATAACTTGACAATGTCTGACACTTGAGAATATTTCATTTTCTACCAAAGGGCACATTTGTCAAAATATGGCAGAGGAGTGGGAATAAATGGGCATTTAAAAAAATGAGTGCACACACAAACACACATGCACAAACTAAAATTGAGATTTTCTTCTTGTAGTTTAAATAGACTTCTCATTTAATAGTGTATATTCACTTTTCTCTTTACTCTCTGAATTCTTGTAACTTGTATTTCACTTGTTAAGCATCTTAGCAACAGGTATGTCTTCTTTCAAGTTACTGTCTTCAAGAACACTCACCTAGACACAGAAAAAAACACCTTTATTACAAATATTTGTAGTAACTTATTTTTATTATAGCAAATACAGTAGGATTCTTTATATATTCAATATAGTGTAAGATGATTTTGACTTAGTGTAACCATTTTTGTTGTTTTACTAGAGAAAATATATTATAAATTGATCCTCTCCCTTTCAATTAAAGGGTAAAAATCCTTACTTATTACTTTAGGTTCAAAAAATATCTTGAAATCCTTACAAATGTTCTCTAACAAATAATTCCTTGTGACTATAATTAAGAGAGCTTTGAGAAATTGCTATGAATTCTTGGTTGGACGTCAGACCCCTCCTCTTTTCCTCTGAAACAAAATCCTTTATCACATTTTTCTGAATTAATTATAAAAGTTAAAAATTAAATCTTACTTGTGTCCCCCACATTAATCCTTCCAGATCAGTATTTTTTGGCTCATATTAATGGGAGCACAGTCTAGTAAGATTTAATTTCAAACTTTTATAATTATAGTTAAAATTAAATCTTACTATGGATATATTGGATATATTACGCATTACTTTAGATGAAAGCCATCCTGGGAGGATTATCAACCGGTACCCAAGTATGACTTATGTTAACTTGAGTAATTAATTAAAATCATAGGATAAAGTCCTATGTTTGCTATATGATTGGGGGTCTTTATAAAGATGCTGAGATCTCTCAAGAAGTTTTAAATAGGCTTGTTGCAAGAAGTGAAAGTCACCCCAGGACATCATGAAATCATTTGGTGAGCCCATGGAAGCCAATTCTGACTAAATTTTCTCTCTCTACTGTAATTACTTGAATTCATTTGTTCTTTCTCTAAGTTCTCCAGTAGGCTCACAGTGCAATTTTGAACTGGGGAAGGCGATTAACATTAATATCTACATTTAGAGAAGCTGTCTTAGAAAGTAAGGGGTGAGTTTTGCGAGAATAGTTGGTCCTTTGATTTTTAAATATATTCAAATTTTGGTCAAGGTAACATTTCTAAAATAGGTCTGACCATGTCATCACCTACTCACCGTCCATGCCCCAAGATGAAGCACTGTGTTTGCCATGGAAACCTGGCCCCTTCCTACCTTACAAGCTCTGTTGTACTTTGCTTCCCTCTAGCTATACTGCCTCCCTTGACATTCCTTGAGTGCAGTTCCCCATTTCCATGTTGTTGCACTGGCTGTCTTCCTCAGATCTGCCTTTTAGTTTTGTGGCTTCCTTTAAGTCTCAGCTCAAATGCCAGTTAATGCAGGAAGCCATTTCCAGTCTTCCCTTCTCACCCTATCCAACCCCTGGCTGTGTTTGCCTTACTCTTTGTATTTCCTTCATCTGCTTTCCATATATCTTGTATGGCTCTTTTTATTTACATGTGGTCTTCCCCATTAGACTATAAACTTTAGGGGAAAGTAAAATTACTAGCATTTGCAAAGCCATTTAAGTTTTGTAAAACACTTTATACATATTACTTCATTTGATCCATAATTAGTATTCCCATATTACAGAAGAACAAACTAAGAGAGTTTAAATGATTTGTCCGGAGACACAGAGGTAGTCCCTGAGATATAATATGAGCTCAGGCCTTCCTGCCTCCATGTATAGCATGCAAACAAAGTTGACTATTTGGCTCTAACCTTAAGCATATTGTAAATAGCTTCTTCCTGTTTAAAGTCTTCTGCTCTCTTAGAATTGGGACATTAATGCATTGCTGGTGGAGTTGTGAATTGATCCAACCATTCTGGAGGGCAATTTGGAGCTATGCCCAAAAGGGCGATAAAAGAATGTCTACCCTTTGATCCAGCCATAGCACTGCTGGGTTTGTACCCCAAAGAGATAATAAGGAAAAAAGACATGTACAAAAATATTCATAGCTGCGCTCTTTGTGGTGGCAAAAAATTGGAAAATGAGGGGATGCCCTTCAATTGGAGACTGGCTGAACAAATTGTAGTATCTGTTGGTGATGGAATACTATTGTGCTCAAAGGAATAATAAACTGGAGGAATTCCATGGAGTCTGGAACAACCTCCAGGAAATGATGCAGAGAGAGGAGCAGAAGCAGGAGAACATTGTACACAGAGACTGATACACTGTGGCACAATTGAATGTAATGAGCTTCTCTACTAGCAGCAATGCAATGATCCAGGACAATTCTGAGGGACTTATAAGAAAGAAGACTATCCACATCCAGAGGAAGAACTGTGGGAGCAGAAACATAGAAGAGAAACAATTGCTTGATTACATGATTCGATGGGGATATGGTTGGGGATGTAGGCTCTAATCGATCACTCTAATGCAAATACCAATAATATGGAAATAGTTCTTGATCAATGACACATGTAAAACCCAGTGGAATTGTTGGAATTGTGAATTGGCTATAGGAGGGGTTGTGGGGGAGTGGAGGGAAAGAACATGAATCCTGTAACTATAGGAAAACATTATAAATCAATTAATTAAATAAAAATTTTCAAATTAAAAAAAATAATGTCCCCTGCTCTCCCTCCAGACATTTTAAGAAGCTTTGGACATGCAAAATATCATGCAAGAATGGAGTCACTGATATGGCAAATGTCCTCTATGAGGTAAAATGAGCCAAGCAAATGATGGGTTAATTCACAGCAGAAGTCCTTAATATGGCCTAACTCAAAGTACCTAAGATTCTATCAGTGTGTCACACTACTAATGAGCGCTGCCTCATCAGCTCCCTTGACTCAGGGAGCCCTGTGATTTCCACAGGCAAGGCTGTGTTTAGAGAGGCAGCTGCCCCTTTCCAGCCCCTCGGGCTGATGTGCTCTAACTTGTCTCTCCTCCCCCAGTGACAATCACTATACTTTACACAGGGATGTTGGGAGGCCTTTTATCTCTCCTCCTCTCTAGTCTTGCTATAGTACCTCATCCACCATTTATGTCATCTGAGAACTTTCCTGACTCATGTCAGTCAGCAATTACGTTCTAAATTCACAGCTGGTCACTTTAGGTAGGGAAAGAACAAAGAGATCTATGCTTTAACTGTATCAGAGCAAATGGAGCAGAGATTTGGTCCTGCACCCTCTCCCTCCTCAAAGCCTTGCTGTTCTTTACATCCCATCCTTGCGGCCCATTCCCCTACATTGGAGCACTTTCTCTCATGCCCATGCAATTTTAGTGGCTTAGAAATTACTAACAGGATGTCGAGTTTGTTGCCTGAGACAGACATGGTCTTGAACTGAAGCCCTCATCTGATGCACCCTAATGGTGTGGATGTGACTCTGGTTTCTCTAAGGCCATCTTGGCATAGTACAAGCCTCAGTAGGTCCTCAGAAGTCTAAGCACCTTCAAGTACAAACCTAGGGACAGAGGACACATCTTTGATGGGAAGACCAGCCTGAGGAGGAGCAGAAAAATTTATTTTCAGATGACTGAACACACAATGATGAATATTTTGGCTATACCCACTCAGAAAGAAAGTCTACTATATCAAAGAAAGGTTGATATCTTGGATAGTAAAAAAAAATCCCATCCATGAAATCATCAGCTTTTACATTTTGACAAGAGTCAGCAGAATCCTATGAAATCTGTGAACTATGAACCCTAAGAAGGAAAATCTTGTGAAACCTAGACTTTTTTTTGACCAAGGGATGGAAGAGAGCAGACCTAGACCTGTAATCTCTCTCCCTGTCTGTCTGTCTCTGTGTGCCTCTTTCTCTTCCCTGGGTGTAACAGGTTCCTACTTCTCCCATAGATTCCCCTCCATATATCTATATACCTAGAAAAGAAATAAACATGAAATAAAAATTATGGTTATGGAATAGGTAACACATCTTCTAAATTAGTAGGTTTCTGTTTTTCTTTTTTTCCTACTAATGAACTAGTTTTCCTCTTTCTCACCTACTTTAAACTGAAAAAAATCAAGAAAACCAAAATCCTCATAACAAATATGCATAGTAATGCAAAGCAAATTCCCACAGTGGACATGCCCCA